>NC_064929.1:127450910-127754240 GCF_023897955.1 Schistocerca gregaria
CTGTTCATTGTGTCCAGCATGTCCTGTGAGACTTGAGCATGTAGTAGCTTATGCTCCACCTCCTGAAGCTTTGGCACGAATTTCGCCGACACTCTCTTCATGGCCAAATATTCTGTAACATTGGAAAGTACTGAAAAAGCCCTAATGCCTACCTCTTCCACAGTTTCTCTGACAGTCCCACGACAGCCCAGAGTGTTCACTCTAGGGATGACCTGGTCATTTGGGCACGTAGATGACCGGCCGCAGCGCCTTTAAGCCGGTCGTACCATACTTTAATCTGTGTGATGACCTTTGCAACGTCACGTGAAAGGCGTCTGAATGTTCTGAATGGTTTCCACCCGGCTCTCGCTCAGATTCTGGAGAAACTTTACTCAGTAGCGCCGCTCCAGAAGTTTTTCCGCTCAATGAAAAACCGACCCGAGTACTATACACTACCTCACTCAACTGCTGTTTTCCAGCAACTGACGCTGCCGACAAGCTGAAAAAAAGTTGTAGCTTGCTCAGGAAGGTTCAAGGTTGGCTCATGGAAGCACACGAGATTCATATCAATCAGGTATTCTCGCAAAAAGAAAACACCACGTAGACTGGTTTTCCAGATATGGTGACAGGACGTTGTGTGGTTTTTCGAAGGCCCTGCTGGAGCTGGAGGAGGACTTGTACTTCCACGGGCGGCTGGACCGCAAGTCGCCGGAACCGCTCCAGTTGTTCCAACATTTTCTGCTCAATGAAAAACCGACCCGAGTACTCCACACTACCTCACTCAACTGCTGTTTTCCAGTAACCGACGCTGCCGACAAGCTGAAAAAAAAATTCTAGCTTGCTCAGGAAGGTTCAAGGTTGGCTCATGGAAGCACACCAGATTCATATCAGTCAGGTGTTCTCGCAAAAAGAAAACACCACGTAGACTGGTTTTCCAGATATGGTGAGAGGCCGCTGTGTGGTGTTTCGCAGGCCCTGCTGGAGCTGGAGGAGGACTCGTACTTCCACGGTCGGCTGGACCGCAAGTCTGCGGAACCGCTCCAGTTGTTCCAACATTTTCCGCTCAATGAAAAACCGACCCGAGTACTCCACACTACCTCACTCAACTGCTGTTTTCCAGTAACCGACGCTGCCGACAAGCTGAAAAAAAGTTGTAGCTTGCTCAGGAGGGTTCAAGGTTGGCTCATGGAAGAACACGAGATTCAAATCAATCAGGTATTCTCGCAAAAAGAAAACACCACGTAGACTGGTTTTCCAGATATGGTGACAGGACGTTGTGTGGTTTTTCGAAGGCTGGAGGAGGACTTGTACTTCCACGGGCAGCTGGACCGCAAGTCGCCGGAACCGCTCCAGTTGTTCCACCATTTTCCGCTCAATGAAAAACCGACCCGAGTACTCCACACTACCTCACTCAACTGCTGTTTTCCAGTAACCGACGCTGCCGACAAGCTGAAAAAAAATTCTAGCTTGCTCAGGAAGGTTCAAGGTTGGCTCATGGAAGCACACCAGATTCATATCAGTCAGGTGTTCTCGCAAAAAGGAAACACCACGTAGACTGGTTTTCCAGATATGGTGAGAGGCCGCTGTGTGGTGTTTCGCAGGCCCTGCTGGAGCTGGAGGAGGACTCGTACTTCCACGGTCGGCTGGACCGCAAGTCTGCGGAACCGCTCCAGTTGTTCCAACATTTTCCGCTCAATGAAAAACCGACCCGAGTACTCCACACTACCTCACTCAACTGCTGTTTTCCAGTAACCGACGCTGCCGACAAGCTGAAAAAAAGTTGTAGCTTGCTCAGGAGGGTTCAAGGTTGGCTCATGGAAGAACACCAGATTCATATCAGTCAGGTGTTCTCGCAAAAAGAAAACACCACGTAGACTGGTTTTCCAGATATGGTGACAGGACGTTGTGTGGTTTTTCGAAGGCCCTGCTGGAGCTGGAGGAGGACTTGTACTTCCACGGGCGGCTGGACCGCAAGTCGCCGGAACCGCTCCAGTTGTTCCAACATTTTCCGCTCAATGAAAAACCGACCCGAGTACTCCACACTACCTCACTCAACTGCTGTTTTCCAGTAACCGACGCTGCCGACAAGTTGAAAAAAAAATTCTAGCTTGCTCAGGAAGGTTCAAGGTTGGCTCATGGAAGCACACCAGATTCATATCAGTCAGGTGTTCTCGCAAAAAGAAAACACCACGTAGACTGGTTTTCCAGATATGGTGTGAGGCCGCTGTGTGGTGTTTCGCAGGCCCTGCTGGAGCTGGAGGAGGACTCGTACTTCCACGGGCGGCTGGACCGCAAGTCTGCGGAACCGCTGCTGCGCCGCGACGGAGACTTCCTGGTGCGGGAGACGCTCTTACTGGGCGTCTGGCAGCTGGCGCTGTCCGTGCGCTGGAGGGGCCAGCACCGCCACTTCGTGATCCAGACGACTCCAGAGGTCAGTCGCTGTGCTCTCGGGCTGGACGCTCGCGTGGTTGTGGCTGTGTGTGTGCGTGGCGGGGAGGGGGTGGGAGTGAGTGGTTCTGCGTTGCTGTGGAACGACCTTTAATGCTACATTTCATATTCTTGTCTTTTCTTTTTAAATTTTATATTCTATTTTCTTTTAAGGGGGGAGGACGTAAAATAGGCCGACTTGGAGCATGACAGGCATCACAGGATATTTTAATACTTTATACTTTACTTTTACAAGTAAATTCGTAAAACTTTGTCAGCATGACCAGGAAGGATTCAGGATTCACACTCGTAGCAGCGGAAGTTCAAAAACATAACGAAATAATTTTTTCTACATGTGAAATTTCATCATTTTTTCACTTACTATTATCTGCATTTGTTGTTATAGGTACACCTTTCTTCATAAGTGAGACTGTTCGATGAATTTTGGACAGCATACAAACCATACTTACAGGTGTCTGAAACTGAAGAATCTATTTAATTCATGAATAAATGGATGATATGTTACGTTTTAAACTGTATGTTTAGAAGAAAACCAAATTTTGTAGTTAATTATCTCAATTTTTTCCACAGTTTTTAGTAGATTTGGAAAATTCTAGAGTTTCATACACCTGTAAGTATGGTTTGTATGCTGTGCAAAATTCATAAAACAATCTCTCTTACTTGTGAAGAAAAATGTACCTATAGCAACAAATGCAACCAACAGTAAGTGAAAAAATGATGAAATATCATATCTAAAAAAAATTATTTTGCTATGTTTTTGCGCTTCCACTGCTATGAGTGTGTATCCTGAATCCTTCCTGGTCATGCTGACAACGTTTTATGTACTCATTTGTGAAAGTATAGACAGGGTAAATTAAAATGTCCTGCTCCAAGTCGGCCCCTTTGACGTCCTACCCCCCCTTAACGTATTCAACTTTTGCAGTCCTGTCTTCCTCAGTTGCGTGTAATATTACTGTATACTGATAATTGTTACGTGTGGACCGTCTCACAGCAACTGAATAAAACACAATTTTACTGTCATACGAGTTTCGCCTTTATTTTCTGCAAGGCATCATCAGTGGCCTGGAATATGCACATTTGTTTGCAATGTAATTGACATTTTTCTCACTATACCTGTTGATGTTGTGGTCTTCAGTCCTGAGACTGGTTTAATGCAGCTCTCCATGCTACTCTATCCTGTGCAAGCTTCTTCATCTCCCAGTACCTACTGCAACCTACATCCTTTTCAAGATGCTTAATGTATTCATCTCTGGGTGTCGCTCTACGATTTTTACTGTCCACGCTGCCCTCCAGTACTAAATTGGTGATTCCTTGATGCCTCAGAACATGTCCTGCCAACAGATCCCTGCCGGCCGCGGTGGTCTCGCGGTTCTAGGCGCTCAGTCCGGAACCGCGGGACTGCTACAGTCGCAGGTTCGAATCCTGCCTCGGGCATGGATGTGTGAGATGTCCTTAGGTTAGTTAGGTTTAATTAGTTCTAAGTTCTAGGGGATTGATGACCACAGATGTTAAATCCTATAGTGCTCAGAGCCATTTCAATTTGAACAGATCCCTTCTACTAGTCAAGATGCGCGACAAATTCCTCTTTTCCCCAGTTATATTCACTAGTTTCTCATTAGTTATGTGATCTACCCATCTAATCTTCAGCATTAGTCTGTAGCACCACATTTCAAAAGCTTCTATTCTCTTCTTGTCCAAACTATTTATCGTCCATGTTTCACTTCCATACATGGCTACACTCCATATAAATACTTTCAGAAACTACTTCCTGACACTTCTTCAGAAACACTTTCCTTCCCATTGCCAGTCTACATTTATCCTCTCTACTTCGGCCATCATCAGTTATTTTGCTCCCTACGTAGCAAAACTCCTTTTCTACTTTAAGTATCTCATTTCCTAATCTAATTCGCTCATCATCACCCGACTTAATTCGACTACATTCCATTATCCTCGTTTTGCTTTTGTTGATGTTCATCTTATATCCTCCTTTCAAGACACTATCCATTCCGTTCAACTGCTCTTCCAAGTCCTTTGCTGTCTCTGACCGAATTACAATGTCATCGGCGAACCTTAAACTTTTTATTTCTTCTCCGTGGATTTTAATACCTACTCCGAATTTTTCTTTTGTTTCCTTTACTGCTAGCTCAATATACAGATTGAATAACATCGGGGATAGGCTACAACGCTGTCTCTCCCTTCCTGACCACTGCTTCCCTTTCATGTCACTAGACTCTTATAACTGCCATCTTGTTTCTGTACAAATTGTAAATAGCCTTTCGCTCCCTGTGTTTTCCCCCTGCCACCTTTAGAATTTGAAAGGGAGTATTCCAGTCATCATTTTCAAAACCTTTCTCTAATTCTACAAGTGCTACAAACATAGGTGTGCATTTTCTTAATCTACCTTGTAAGATAAGACGTCGGGTCAGTATTGCCTCACGTGTTACAAAATTTCTACGAAATCCAAACTGATCTTCCCCGAGGTCGGCTTCTTACAGTTACTCCTTTCAGCTGTAAAGAATTCGAGTTAGTATTTTGCAGCCGTGGCTTATTAAACTGATAGTTCGGTAATTTTCATATCTGTCAACACCTGCTTTCTTTGGGATTGGAATTATTATATTCTTCATGAAGCCTGAGGGTATTTCGCCTGTCTCAAACATTTTGCTCACCAGCTGGTAGAGTTTTGTCAGGACCGGCTCTCCCAAGGCCGTCAGTAGTTCTAATGGAATATTGTCTACTCCCGGGGCCTATACTTATAGGTTATATTATAGGTTATGAAAAGTTCGGGGGGTTGGTATTTCTTAGTATTAAGTAGTAATGTTTTGAAGTGTACTTACAGGTTGCGTGGACAATTTCTTACATATTACGCTCCTGTTGCATTTTTGGTGTTCTTCTGCTTCTTATGAATGCCAGTTTCGCGGTTTTTTCCCACATTCCACAGCACTATTAACTGAACGCTTGTTTCAATGCTTTGTTTTGGTTTGCATTGCCGACTGCGAAATGTTTTTGCCAAAGATCGCATGTAATTACCAAACCTTCGATTGTAATTATTGAAGTATCTGTGATCTGTATGCATTTGTATGTGTGTGTTTCTTTGTATGTTTTGGTGTGATATAACTTTGTTGTGTTGTGTATGTCTGTCTGTCGGGACAGAAGTTAAGTCCTATATATATATATATAATGTGTGTGTGGGCTCTGCTTGTGTGTGTGTGTGTGTGTGTGTGTGTGTGTGTGTGTGTGTGTGTGTATTTTCACGTGATACAAAAAAAATTGTGTCACACCAAAATTCACACACACACACACACTCAAGCAGAGCCCATAATAAAAGGCCAAGCGCGTATGGCACTAAAATTGTGTTTTATTCAGTTGCTGCCAGACAGTCCATAAGTAAATATTATCAATATACCGTAATATTTTATATTAGTCTGTTATTTGGAGTCTGATCCAGTATTACCGGGCGGTTATAATTAAACTTTCCCTGTCTAACACGGAAACCAATTACCGTAAGAGGACCATACTTGGTAGCATTGATGTCAAGGACACGGGGAAGGGAAATAATGCAGAATCAATTCATCTGAGCCACTTTTTGATGTGCTGCTACGGAACTTCATACCATTACAAACCAGTAACATTACTGCTACGAAACGGGGCTCAACATGGCGCCCATCAGTGTCCAGAAGAGTATGAAGGCGCAGGATTGTATTCTGCACAGCAGCGCGAACCATGTCTGTACGTAGGCTGGCTACCTCTCTTGATATACTGCGCTTCAGATCAGCACATGTGTGAAAGTTTTGGTAATGCCCTTCCTTCGGGTAGTCCTACAACCAGAAATCACAGGGAGTGAGATGAGGTGATCGTGCCGTTCAAGCATTTGGAAACGATCGGCTGATAATTTGATCGTTTCCAAATGATGTTTCGGAGAAGCGGGTGAATTTCGCGGGCAATGTACGTTGGGGCTCCAACTTGCATGAAAGCTGTCGAGTTCAACGGCGTTCTCTCCTGTAGGGTGGGTATGACATGCTGGAGAAGCATATCGCACTAACGCTGGTCAGTCACACTGCACGTCTTTCATCCTTGAGCGCCAACCTTTCAAAAAAATAATGGGCCAGTGATGAATGTAGCCGTGAAGCCACACCGTATGGTGACGCGTTCACTATACAGAGGAACTTGGTGTACAGTGAGTGGAGGTGAAGATCTCCACACTCGGCAAGTATGTGTGTTCACCTCATCCGTCAGAGACAAATGAGCTTTGCCCGTCCATAGGATGTTCCAGGGCCAGCCCTCCTCAGCTTCAAGCCTTGCGAGAAAGTGGAGAGCGAAATCCACCTCTCGTCGTGCGTTCTATGGTGCAGGCTACTGTACGATATGGTCCTTGTACCGATACCATTTGAGAACCGTTCGAAGTACCTTCCGTTCAGTGGACAACGGGATGTTCAACTGTCGTGACACACTGCCAGACGATCGGGAATTGCACGCAGGGTTGTCTGCCATGGCAACAGCGATTCCATCAACCACTTGTCGTGCAAATGGTCATCGGCCTCTTCCCGTAACAACGCCCAGTTCTCCAGTTGATTCGAACTTCTTCACCATCTCCTCACAGCAGGTGGAGAAACAGGACCCTTTCCTAATACACTACTGGCCATTACAATTGCAACACCACGAAGATGACGTGCTACAGACGCGAAATTTAACCGACAGGAAGAAGATGCTGTGATATGCAAATGATTAGCTTTTCAGAGGATTCACACAAGGTTGGCGCCGATTGCGACGTCTACAACGTGCTGACATGAGGAAAGTTTCCAACCGATTTCTCATACACAAACAGCAGCTGACCGGCGTTGCCTGGTGGAACGTTGTTGTGACGCCTCGTCTAAGGAGGAGAAATGCGTACCATTACGTTTCCGGCTTTGATAAAGGGCGGAATGTAGCCTGTCGCGAATGCGGTAAATCGTATCGCGACATTGCTGCTCCCGTTGGTCGAGATCCAATGACTGTTGGCAGAATATGGGTTCAGGAGGCTAATACGGGACGCCGTGATGGATCCCAACGGCCTCGTATCACTAGCAGTCGAGATGACTGGCATCTTATCAGCACGACTGTAACGGATCGTGCAGCCACGTCTCGATCCCTGAGTCAACAGATAGGGACGTTTGCAAGACAACAACCATCTACACGAACAGTTCGACGACGTTTGCATCAGCATGGACTATCAGCTCGGAGACCATGGCTGTGGTTACCCTTGACGCTGCATCACAGACAGGAGCGCCTGCGATGGTGTACTTAACGACGAACCTGGGAGCACGAATAGCAAAACCTCAATTTTTCGGATGATTCCAGGCTCTGTTTACAGCATCATGATGGTCGCATCCGTGTTTGGTGATATCGCGGTGAACGCACATTGGAGGCGTGTATTCGTCATCGCCATACTGGCGTATCAGCCGGCGTGATGGTATGGGGTGCCATTGGTTACACGTCTCGGACACCTCTTGTTCGCATTCACCGCACTTTGAACAGTGGACGTTACATTTCAGATGTGTTACGACACGTGGCTCTACCCTTCATTCGATCCCTGCGAAACCCTACATTTCAGCAGGATAATGCACGACCGCATGTTTGTAGGTTCTGTACGGGCGTTTCTGGATACAGAAAATGTTCGACTGCTGCCCTGGCCTGCACATTCTCCAGATCTCTCATCAATTGAAAACGTCTGGTCAATGGTGGCCGAGCAACTGGCTCGTACCAATACGCCAGTCACTACTCTCGATGAACTGTGGTATCGTGTTGAAGTTGCATGGGCAGCTGTAGCTGTCTGTACACGCCATCCAAGCTCTGCCTCAATGCCCAGGCGTATCAAGGCCTTTATTACGGCCAGAGGTGGTTGTTCTGGGTACTGATTTCTCAGGATCTATGCACCAAAACTGCATGTAAATGTAATCACATGTCAATTCTAGTATAATATATTTTTCCAATGAATACCCGTTTATCATCTGTATTTCTTCTTGGTGTAGCAATTTTAATGCCCAGTAGTGTAGTTTCAACCGGCGAATTTATCGAAGTGCAGTGCATTACTGTTGTTTTGATAATAGAGCTTAACCAATAATGCCCTGCCCCTTTTGTCCAAGCTCACGTTGACCCGTTAGCAAGGACCAGCGACTGGTCAGGTGTTTGAGGCTACGAATCACGATGATTCAACACAGGACCTGGTGGCCATAGTTAGAACTGGACAGTGCCGCTGCTACGCATGGAAATAATGCACCACATAATATGGACTTTAATGCTACCAAGCTTGGTACTCGTACTGCAATTAAATTCCATTTTACAACCTGTTAAATAGGGAAAGTTTAATTATAGCCACCCGGTATACTCCTATTTTTATTTAACTATTAGTCACTCTTTAACAATTTTCCCGTCTTTGAAATTCTTTAAGTAGCAAGGGCAAAACACAGGGAGCCAAAGGCTATTTGCAATTGGTACAGAAACCAGACTGCACTAAGAGTAGATCGGGGTGAAGGAGAGGCAGTGGTTGAAAATGCGATGCTAAGGGTATTAGGTTAGGAAACGAGACACTTAATGTAGTATATGAGTTTTGCTTATTGGGCAGTAAAATGACCGATGATATCCGAAGCAAAGAGCATATCAAATGTCGACTGACAATGGCAAGAGGCAATTCTGAAGAAGAGAAATTTGATTACACTCAATATAGATTTAAGTGTTAGGAAATCTTTTCTGAAGGCATTTGTACAGAGTATAGTTCAAACGGTTCAAATAGCTCTGAGCACTATGGGACTTAACATCTGAGGTCATCAGTCCCCTAGAACTTCAAAACTACTTAAACCTAACTAACCTAAAGACGTCACACTCATCCATGCCCGAGGCAGGATTCGAACCTGCGACCGTAGCGGTCGCGCGACTCCAGACTGAAGCGACTAGAACCGCTCGGCCACACCGGCCGGCCGGAGTATAGTCATGTTCGGAAGTGATATACGGGCGATAGATAAAAACAGAATAGGAGCTTTCGAAATGAGGTGCTACAGAACAATGCTGAAGATTAGATGGGTCGATCACGTAACTGATGAGGAGATACTGAGTAGTACTGGAGAGACAAGAAATTTTACCAAAAGACACTGGCTGAATAAAAACTGTCAACAAAGGAAACGAAGTGACAAAAGGAAAGGGCTAAAGTAAACTAAACTCCGCTCAAAGAGGCTATGAGGGCGCAACGGAACCGACTGGCCGCCGTGTCATCCTCAGCCCACAGGCGTCACTGGATGTCGATATGGAGGGGCATGCGGTCAGCACACTGCTCTCCCAGGAGTATGTCAGTTTACCAAACCGGAGCCGTTACTTTTCAATCAAGTAGCTCCTCAGGTTGCCTCACCAGGGCTGACTGTACCCCACTTGCCAACAGCGCTCGGCAGACCAGATGGTCACCCATCCAAGTGCTAGCCCAGCCCGAAAGGCCGTTGGCGAAACATCTACGTAATAGAAACAATAATAATAAAGAAAAGTCTATATACTACTATTGGACCACTGTTCCATTCAAGGTGTGGAGATTCGGAGAAGGTTGTCGGGGTCTCAGTTCTTTCTGGTAATCCGCGAGGTTTCCAGAAGGTTGCTGTAGGTTGGCGTTTTGCTGTAGCGCTTCTCGTTGTCATAATGTAAGGCCTCTTCTTGGTTGTCTCCCAGCCATGGAGGCTTGCACTTCACAGGCTGTTATTTCAGCTGTCAGAGAGTCCAGCTTATGCCATACTTCCTCATTATTATTACACTGGGTGTATCAGAAATAATAATGCGTTCCGCAACCTCTTTATTTCTGAAACTACACTGAAGCGCCAAGGGAACTGTTATAGTCATGTGTATTCAAGTACAGTGTTACGTAAACAGGCAGAATACGGCACTGCAGTCCCTGAGACAGCGCTGAAGTGGGGATTTTTCCGCACTTCTATTTCACGAGTGTATCGTGAATATCAGGAATCCGGTAAAACATCATATCCTCGACAGCGATGCAGCCGGAAAAGGATCCAGTAGAACGGGACCAGCGACGACCGAAAAGAATCGTTCAACGTGACAGAAGTCCAACCCTTCCGCAAATTGCTGCAGATTTCAATGCTGGGCCTTCAAAAAGTGTCAGCGTGCGAACCATTCGACGAAATATATCGATATGGGCTTTCGGAGCTGAGGCCCACTCGTGTACCCTTGATGACTGCACGACACAAAGCTTTACGCCTTGCCTGGGCCCGTCAACACCGACATTGGACTGTTGATGACTAAACATGTTGCCTGGTCGGACGAGTCTCGTTTCAAATTGTATTGAGTGGATCTGGATGGAGATGTACAGGTAGGGAGAGAAGCTCATAAATTCATGGCCCCTGAATGTCAGCAGGGGACTGTTCGAGATGGTGAAGGCTCTGTAATGGTTTGGGGCATGTGCAACTGGAGTGATGTGGAGCCCCTGATACGTCTACCAGGTGTACCGGTATGAAATGAGCGTTTTTTGTGAAAATGTAGCACTAATTTTGAATTGAAAAGTAAAACCATTTTATTCAAAGTACTGATCTTTGCTTTCTATACATTTTGACCACCTTTCTGGCAATTTGTGGACACCACGCCAATAGAAATGTTTGTCTTTTGAAGCAAACCAATTAGACACCCAATTTTCGACTTCGTCGTAGGATTCGAAGTGTTCCTCAGCCAATTCGTGTCCCATTGATGAAAACAAGTGATAGACGGAAGGGGCCAAGTCTGGTGAACACTGCGGGTGAGGTAGCAGCTCCTAGCCAAGTGTTTTCTTTGTATCCTGAACCAGTTTTGCTTTGTGTGAAGGTGCATTGTCGTGTAAAAAAATTACTTTTCCATGTCTTCTGGCCAATTCTGGTCTTTTCTCGATCAGTGCACAGTTCAAATTGATCATTTGTTGTCTGTAGCGAATAATGTTCACAGTTTCGCCGGGTTTTAGAAGTTCATGATACACCACACCTTGCTGATCCTACCAAAAATTGCCGAATCGATCTGGTTTTGCAGTCGATGTTGATGGTTGTCCCGGATTAACCCATGATTTTTCACATTTAGGATTCTTAAAATAAATCCACTTTTCTTCGACAGTAATAATTCGACGCAAAATTGATTTTCTTTCATGTCTTTGAAGCAAAATCTGACAAACGGTTTTTCGGTTTTCCATCTGTCTTTCATTCAATTCATGTGGCACCGATTTTCCACACTTTTAGATATTTCCCATAGCTTTCAAACGGTCATAAATTGTTTGTTGTGCAACATTTAGCATTGCTGCCATTTGCTTCTGACTCAAAGTATCATCTTCATCCAATATTGCTTGCAATTCGGCGTCTTCGAACTTTTTTGGTGGTCTTCCACGTTCTTCATTTCTTCCATCAAAATCATTATTTCTGAATCGTTGAAACCATCTTATGCATGTTGCTTTTGATACAGCATGATCACCATATGCCTGGACAAGCATTCGATTTGACTATGCAGCAATTTTTTACAAATGAAAACAAAAAATACTAAATATCTTTGACAGATGTCATACCAACCAAACAAAAAAAATTAAGGCTCGTTCACAACAAATGTTGCCTATCGACACATTTGTATCTTAACGCTCATTTCATACAGGTACACCTGGTAGATACGACTCTGAGAGGTGACACGTGCATAAGCATCCTATATGATCTTCTGCATCCATTCATGTCCATTTTGCAATTCCAGCAGGACAATGCGACCCCCAACACGTCCAGAATTGTTACAGCCCCAAGAGTAGACCCAGGAACACTCTTTTCAGTTTAAACACTTGCGCTGGCCACCAGACTCCCAGACGTCAACATTACTGAGCATATCTGGGATGCTTTGCAATGTGCTGTTCAGAAGAGATCTCCACCTGCTCGTACTCTGAGGAAGTCACTACTTCAGACATCAGTCGAGTCCATGCCACGTGGTGTTGCGGCACTTCTGCATGCTCGCGGGAGCCCTACACGTTATTAGGCAGGTATACATTTTTTTTGGCTCTTCAGTGTAATAAACATATAGAATGAATGTTAAATATGCCCCATTGAGATGCATGGCATATGTCAATGCGGTATGCTACACACACTGCAGCGAGCGTGTCTTGAGTTCCACCTTCCACAGCTTCTTTTATGGGACGTGTCAGCTCATTCATTGCTGTTGTTAACGGAGACACATAAACATATCTTTTTATAAATCCCGACAGTAAGTAACCAACACACTTTCTGTTCTCCCAACACCATTTTTACTAGAACTCAAGCGACCGCACAATGCTACTACCTAGCGGGAGCCTCATAAAACTTGACCGTTTGCTCTTTCCAACAGTACATTGTTCAAACATATATTTCAAATAACATAATACACAACTAGCCATTAAAATTGCAACACCAAGAAGAAATGCAGATGATAAACGGGTATTCATTGGACAAATATATTACACTAGAACTGACATGTGATTACATATTCACGCAATTTGGGTGCATAGATCCTCAGAAATCAGTACCCAGAACAACCGCCTGTGGCCGTAATAACGGCCTTGATACGGCTGGACATTGAGTCAAACAGAGCTTGGATGGCGTGTACAGACAGCTACAGCTGCCCATGCAACTTCAACACGATACCACAGTTCATCGAGAGTAGTGACTGGCGTATTGGTACGAGGCAGTTGCTCGGCCACCATTGACCAGACGTTTTCAATTGGTGAGAGATCTGGAGAATGTGCTGACCAGGGCAACAGTCGAACACTTTCTGTATTCAGAAAGATCCGTATAGGACCTACAATATGCAGTCGTGCATTATCCTGCTGAAATGTTGGGTTTCGCAGGGATCGAATGTAGGGTACAGGCATGGGACGTAACACATCTGAAATGCGACGTCCACTGTTCAAAGTGCCGTCAATGCAAACAAGAAGTGACCGAGACGTGTAACCAGTGGCAAGCCATAACATCACGACGGGTGATACGCCAGTATGGCGATGACGAATACATGCGTCCAATGTGCGTTTACCACGATGTCGCCAAACACGCATGAGACCATCACGATGCTGTGAACAGAACCTGGAGTCATCCGAAAAAATGACGTTTTGCCATTCGTGCACCCATGTTCATCGTTGAGTACACCGTCGCAGGCGCTCCTGTCTGTGATGCAGCGTCAAGGGTAACCGCAGCCATGATCTCCGAGCTGATAGTCCGTGCTGCTGCAAACGTCGTCGAACTGTTCGTGTAGATGGTTGTTGTGTTGCAAACGTCCCCATCTTTTGACTTAGAGATCGACACGTGGCTGCACGATCCGTAACAGCCATGCGGATAAGATGCCTGTCATCTCGACTGCAAGTGATACGAGGCCGTTGGGATCCAGCACGGCGTTCCGTATTACCCTCCTGAACCTATCGATTCCATATTCTGCTAACAGTCATTTGACCTCGAACAACGCGAGCAGAAATGTGGCGATACGATAAATCGCAATCGCGATAGGCTACAATCCGACATTTATCGAAGTCGGAAACGTGATGGTACGCATGTCTCCTCCTTACACGAGGCATCACAACAACATTTCACCAGGCAACGTCTGTCAACTGCTGTTTGTGTATGAGAAATCGATTGGAAACTTTCCTCATGTCAGCACGTTGTAGGTGTCGGCACCGGTGCCAACCTTGTGTGAATGCTCTGAAAAGCTAATCAGTTGCATATCACAGCATCTTAAATTTCGTGTCTGTAGCACGTCATCTTCGTGGTGTAGCATTTTTGATGGCCAGTAGTGTATAAACTGTATATTATCCGTCTCTCCCTGTAGCGTACGCCTATTTTTCTCAGAATTTCGAACATCTTGCATCATTTTTGTGGTGTCACCGCCAGACACCACACTTGCTAGGTGGTAGCCTTTAAATCGGCCGCGGTCCGGTAGTATACGTCAGACCCGCGTGTCGCCACTATCAGTGATTGCAGACCGAGCGCCGCCACACGGCAGGTCTAGAGAGACTCCCTAGCACTCGCCCCAGTTGTACAGCCGACTTTGCTAGCGATGGTTCACTGACAAATTACGCTCTCATTTGCCGAGACTATAGTTAGCATAGCCTTCAGCTACGTTATTTGCAACGACCTAGCAAGGCGCCATGATCAGTTTCTATTGATATTGTAAATTATGTACCGTTACGAGCGATGTCCATCATTAATGCATGAAAGTTAGGTATTCCACCAGCTACGTCCGTTTTTCTCAATTATAATTCCCTCGTCATGTTCCAGACCTCACGCCAGCCTGCGTGAGATAAAACGCGTGCCTTTCGGCCTCCTGTAGTAATGGTGTTGGCTCTCCTGCCAACCACAACAATTTTATATTTCCGAACACTTTTCCCGGGTCGATAAGTCTTACGAACGAGTCTCGATTTTTCTTTCGTCTTGCTTCCATTATCAACGTCAGAATTGCCTCTCTGGTACCTTTCCTAAAGCCAAACAGATCTTCACCTAACACATCCCAGAGTTTCCTTCCCATTCTTCTGCATATTACTCTTGTCAGCAACTTGGATGCGGAAGCAGTTAAGCTGACTGTACGACAATTCCCGCACTTGTCAGCTCTTGCAATCTTCTGAATTGTGTGGACGATATTTTTCCGAAAGTCTGATGGTATGGCGTCAGACTCATACAGTCTACTCACCAACGACAATAGCCGTTTTATTGGCACTTACCTCAAAGATTTTAAAAAGTCTTGTGGAGAGTTGTCCATGCCTTCTGCCTAGTTTGATCTTAAGTTGATGGTTCAGATGGCTCTGAGCACTATGGGGCTTAACATCTGTGGTCATCAGTCCCCTAGAACTTAGAACTACTCAAACCTTACTAACCTAAGGACATCACACACATCCATGCCCGAGACAGGATTCGAACCTGTGACCGCAGCGGTCGCGCGGTTCCAGACTGTAGCGCCTAGATCCTCTCGGTGATCTTAACTTCTCCAAAGCTCTCTTAAATTCTGATTCTAGTGCTGAGTCCCCTCTCTCTTCTAAATCGATTCCTGTTTCTTCTTCTATCACATCAGTCAAATCTTCTCCCTCATAGAGGCCTTCATTGCACTCTTTCCACCTATCCGCTCTCTCCCCTACATTTAAAAGTGGAATTTCCGTTTCCCTTGAAGGTTGTTTTAAATTTTCTACATGCTGAAGCAGTCCTTCCGACAATCATTTTCTTTTTCGATTTCTTCACATTTTTCATGCAGCCATTGCCACACGCTGCTAGCAAACCACTACGCCAAAGCACTTCCTCCAGGCCGGCCGCGGTGGCCGAGCGGACAGGACGACACTAAATATAGAAACCTATTTGCTTTTAGAAAGCGTAGCTACCTGTTCCGACGTTGGTCCTACTGTTCTCTAACAGGCAGGCTTGTCTGATACCATCCAGCATGTAACTAGAAATACCTATGCTCATTCATCCTTTCACACAGAAGGGAAGGGGGATGACAGTACCTTACCATATAAAGCGAATGTAGCTTCTATATGAAACTGTGTGACATGAATTACGTATAAACTGTGTTTCAAAGTGTAGTAGTGTGACAGATCGTTCTTGATTATGTATAAAGGTGTCACGTTCCACTGTTCAGTCTCCTCCCAGATAGTCAGAAACACCACAGTAAATTTAGAAGTGGAACGTTTGCCGTAAATGACAACAGTTTTAAAAAAATTAACGTGAAAGAAATCCAACAGACTTTTCAACTGCATTTAAATTACATAAACATATCCATTCACAACAAAATTATATACCAAATAGTGACAAAACCTGTTACATTAAAAATTACTCTGTCACTCAGAATTACAACACCAATGAAAATTCCCTGTGTCACACACCGTATTGTGCAACATACGCTGCTTGCCGCTAGCCCTGTTTACACTTAAGCTCCACCCAATTATCACCTCATGTTAGCTTTGTCTGCAGAAAGTGATGGCCCTCTTTTTTTTATTATTTTTATCTCGAAATCTGTTATAAAGTTCCACCATAAGATATTATATCAGCTCTTATCTCCTTTTTCTTTCCTCCGACCGTTCATAAGGAGAGATACAGTTGGATGACATGTTCGATTTCTTTTGCTTTCAATATCCTGTTTGCAGGGAAGGGAGATTGAGTTTTACACTCGTGTCTGAAAGGACGGGCAGCGTTTTCGATTCTCAGCCACACGAAATACTTCGAAATTATTTCGCTGGCTGCGAATTTGTTGACGTCAGGTGCCCACTAGGTATGGACCTACTACCCAATTCTAGCTGTTCTTTCAGACATCACGTAAGAATTACAAGCCTATGCGGGCACACGGCCACAACAACACTGCTCTCGATTGTTCGTTGTCTCAATCGCCCTGGTGCGAGGATCCAAGTGACATTCCGAGAATTACGCGATGAATCTAATGGACTACGAAGGAAGTTGTAGACAGTGTGACATAAGGATGTTTGGGTGGTCCCGAGAAGTGTGCAGGGATAGCCGAAGTGGAAGTGGGGGACGTATTTGAAGGTGCAATACTTTGAAAAAAATCTTATAAAATCCAACATTTTCAAGGTAACGTAACCGAAATTCGCTCAGTTGTTAGGGAATGTTATACGGATACACACATACGATTTCATGCTTGTTGAATTTACACAATTTTCTGTTATAAACAACTGAATTCTTTTCGATATAGTGAGTACGAAAGTTCGTTTTGCGAAAAATCTGTCAGAACGAGATTAAAGTAGATTTGTACAAAGTTTTATCCCATTATTACAAATATCTGAGGAACAGAACATGAATATCTTCTTTTGCTAGATTTTTACAGCTTTCCAAATTTCTGTGAAAAAACAACAGGTTAGTGCTTTTCTCTTTATTATAGTAAAAGAAATTTCCTTCCACAGACTGTTTCACTACAGTATTCCCTAATTCCATGCCAAATTTCAGTACTATAATGTCAGAGGTTTAGGTACAAATAGTTGTCAAAATGTAACTTACAAGAACCTGAATCAAAGATTTGACGCCGTTTGCATTAGGTCTTACCTTATCAGGGTGAACTAATGCAAACCGGTTCATTTTCCTCTTCATCCCCAAACAATCTTTTCTTTGTTTGTCCACTTAGTTTAACATGGCCAGCCACGAGAGGTTCTAGGCGCTTCAGTCCGGAACTGCACTGCTGCTACGGTCGCAGGTTCGAATCCCGCCTCGGGCATGGATGTATGTGATGTCCTTAGGTTAGTTGGGTTTAAGTAGTTCTAAGTGTACGGGATTGATGACCCATAGTGTTTAGAGCCATTCGAACCTTTTTTGTTTGTTAACATGATTTTCAAACTGAGTAACAACAATGTCAGCTGCGTGAGTTCTCCTGTTATCGATTTCCTTCAGCATCGATAGTGTGAAAGTTCCTGGCTCAAATTTTAGCCTCTGCAGCAACCGCAATCTGCCATGATTAGCTCAGTTAAAACTAAACAACCATCATACGCTGCAAGTTCATCAGCAGTTGTGGAGAAAAATGTGTCTTGGGGCATCATTTTCCCATCAAAGAGCTGTAACTTTTATTAGGATTTTAGTTTTTCCGTGCAGTCACATTTGTAGAAGTTTTCGACCTGATAAAAGCCGAAATATTCCCCACATTATGACTGTATAAAACTGGAAGGAAACACTGCAGGAATAAACAGTTTGAGGAAACACAGAACAACAAAGGGGTGTGGTTCAAAAAGGCTCTGAGCACTATGGGACTTAACTTCTGAGGTCATCAGTCTCCTAGAGCTTAGAACTACGTAAACCTAACCTAAGGACATCACACACATCCATGCCCGAATCAGAATTCGAACCTGCTACCGTAGCGGTAGCACAGTTCCAGACTGTAGCGCCTAGAACCCCTCGGTCACCCTTGCCGGCCAAAAAGGGGTGTGGCCTTTTGCAAGCTTTTGTTAATTATAATGTTACTTATAATTCGTCTTGCTTTGGACGGGTTACTCCTGTAACTGAAAAATCAGATCTGAAGATGGTTCTTATTAACTGAAACCTGTCATATGAATAAAAAAATTTTTTTTTGCAATCAAGAGGGATTGTAAGTAACATTATACAATCACTGATTGCTGCTAACCCATCAGACATTATGTCTGTTTTTGCAAAATTTGTTAATTGTTATTTTTACCATACTTACGAGTGGAACTGGAACGTAACATTCACGAATTGAAATTTCAGTGCCATGTAGTAAGTGAAGAACCAATAAAAAATTTTACAATTTTTGTCACTTTTGCTTAGGTCTCCCATTAGACAACTGCTTGCAATAAGAGGGAAAAATTGTCATATGTCGCTACTGGGTAGTAGATGTGTACCTAATGCAGCTGATGACAAGAAATTCGCTATCATCGAATTAATGTCAGAGATTAAGTTTTAGTTTCGCATACATGTCGAGGTCTTTAAAACCACAGCACAAGCTTGCTTTAAGAACGAAATTCGCTGAGTACTGTGCAGCCACGAGATGAACCTTCCCCCCCCCCCCTCCACCCCCTCTCCCACAATCTATATTTGTAGCGTTCTGTACTTGAGTCGGCAAGGTGCATACACAGTAACGTGGTTGGTAGATGCACAGTCGGCTGGAGAAGTGTGCAGTGGGTGCAAGTAGTGGGGTCTCGCTCAGTGCTGTAGGGGAAATGCCGAGTGCTGTAGGGGAAATGCCGAGTGCTGTAGGGGAAATGCCGAGTGCTGTAGGGGAAATGCCGAGTGCTGTAGGGGAAATGCCGAGTGCTGTAGGGGAAATGCCGAGTGCTGTAGGGGAAATGCCGAGTGCTGTAGGGGAAATGCCGAGTGCTGTAGGGGAAATGCCGAGTGCTGTAGGGGAAATGCCGAGTGCTGTAGGGGAAATGCCGAGTGCTGTAGGGGAAATGCCGAGTGCTGTAGGGGAAATGCCGAGTGCTGTAGGGGAAATGCCGAGTGCTGTAGGGGAAATGCCGAGTGCTGTAGGGGAAATGCCGAGTGCTGTAGGGGAAATGCCGAGCGCTGTAGGGGAGATGCCGTTCTATACGGAAGCCTACACTCATATTTTTTGTAAGCATTGAATGGACCCTCCTTACGCCCACACTTTGATAGTGACCATCCAGAAACACCCACTGTTGGTTTGGTCAGTATCTAAAATGCCACAAAAAGATCTATTTATTTTCGCCTGACTTGTTAACCATTTGTGGCTTTCAGAGGAGCATCGCCATTGGTGCATTTTCAGTGAAACCAACACATTTCTCTGGTTGCCATGTCAAAATTGGCTTATTTAGCCAAAACACAGTGGAGTTTACACTGTCTCACCTCACTAACAAGTGGTTTGTTAAGTTCTTTAAGTGAGAAACAGAGGAAAAGTAACCAGAATGAGATTTTCACTCTGCAGCGGAGTGTGCCCTGTTATGAAACTTCCTGGCAGATTAAAACTGTGAGCCGGGCCGAGACTCGAACTCGGGACCTTTGCCTTTCGTCGGCAAGTGCTCTACCAACTGAGCAACCCAAGCACGAGTCACGCTCCGTCCTCACAGCCTCACTTCTGCCAGTACCTCGTCTCCCACCTTCCAAACTTAATAGAAGCTCTCCTGTGAACCTTGCAGAACTAGCACTCTTGAAAGAAAAGATATTGCGGAGACATGGCTTAGCCACAGCCTGGGGGATGTTGCCAGAATGAGATTTTCACAAGCGGAGTGCTAGTTCTTCAAGGTTCACAGGAGAGCTTCCGTTAAGTTTGGAAGGTAGGAGACGAGGTACTGGCAGAAGTGAGGCTGTGATGACGGGGCGTGAGTCGTACTTGGGTAGCTCAGTTGGTAGAACACTTGCCCACGAAAAGCAAAGGTCCAGAGTTCGAGTCTCGGCCCGGCTCACAGTTTTAATCCACCAGGAAGTTTCAGAGGAAAAGTAAGTTCAGCATCTCGGTATAAAACAGTGTAATATGCTCACTTACATTGTTCCAGAACCCACAAAATTTCTCATTTCACCAGCTATCGATGGCTCTTAAAATATTACGTTCTTTCATCGAAAAAGTGTATACCAGTGTAATCCCAAAAGTAAAGTCTCCTATTTTTTTTATAAGTACATACACCTGTTTATTTCTGCAATGGCTTACATCAGTTTACAGCTTGAACATTTAGCTATTTTTCTACATAATCACCATTTCTCTCGATGCATTTTAGTAGACGCTGTGGCAGTTTTTTATGCCCATGTCATACCAAATCGCCGCCATGCTGTTCAGAGCACTGTTTTATACCGAGGATGTGCTTTGCCAGAAAGTTGTGAACTTCTTCTTTCACCTCGTCGTCGGAGCTGAATCTCTTTCCGGCCAAATGATTTTTTATCCTATGGAACAGGTGATAGTCACTGGGCATCAAGTCAGGACTATAGGGTGGGTGGGTGACTGTGTTCCACTGAAACTGTTGCAGGAGAGCAACTGTTTGCCGAGCGATGTGTGGGCGAGCGTCACGGAGAATGTGTACGCCCTTGCTCAACATTTCTCGTTCTGAATTGCCCTTTTGAGTTTTTCCAGAGTCTCACAGTACCTGTCAGCGTTAATTGTGGTCCCAGCGATTCAGCTCCGAGGACGAGGTGAAAGAAGAGGTTCATAACTTTTTGAACAGCATGGCGGCGAGCTGGTATGACATGGGCATGCAAAAACTGCCACAGCGTCTACAAAAATGTATCGACAGAAATGCTGATTATGTCGAAAAATAGCTAAATGTTCAAGCTGTAAACGTATGTAAACCACTGTAGAAATAAACAGGTCTGTGTACTTATAAAAATATAGGAGACCTTACTTTTGGGATTACCGTCACAGTTAGTGCAATAACACGGTAGATAACCTAGTTTTGTGTAATAGCCATTTAGCTAAACACTTTCGTTTTTGCATGCTATCATTTGCTAAAATCTTGTCTCAATACCACAAAACGTTTATGAGATATGACGAATCTTGCGGAGTTCTGGCTTTATCGCGATATCGAATGAGCAAGGTACGTAAGATGAGTTTTCCCGAGATTTGTGGCAGGTAGGCACCTCCAACCAAGTCTAAGGAAAATATCAGTGCGATAGATAAATTTTATGATAATAACTATGGCCATTAAGGAAATGATAGGCTCTTCATCGTGAAGCTAACCTATAAAGCTGTAACTAACGCAAAAATATTTTTTTTTTTTTTTTGTACCAGATAGTTTCTGTAAAATCGTTTGAGAAGGGCGCCAGGGCGGGCGCATCGGTTCTGTAATCGCTAACCGTCCGATAAGTTCGTAAGCGCTTGTCGGCCTCTCCTTCCAAACAAACGAATGAACTCGCACAGCGCTTTGGACGAAAATTGGTCACTGCGCATTGGGCACCGTATACTGCGCCGACTTTACAAACGGAACTTCTACAGGATAGATTTGTCTCCACCTTTCTGTCTATCTATCTCTCACACTGATAAGAATTTCTCTCAGGAACAGATAGTCGGATCGACTTCAAATTTATAAGACACAACAAAGTCCATACTCCCTTGCCGGTGTAAAAATTTTAAGCTTCTAACTCACTTCAGTCAAGAGATACAGCTACTTACACTACTGGCCATTAAAATTGCTACACCACGATGATGACGTGCTACAGACGCGAAATTTAACCTACAGGAAGAAGATGCTGTGATATACAAATGATTAGCTTTTCAGAGCACACGAGGTTGGCGCCGGTGGCGACACCTACAACTTGCTGACATGAGGAAAGTTTCCAACAGATTTCTCATACACAAACAGCTGTTGACCGGCGTTGCCTGGTGAAACGTTGTTGCGATGCCTCGTGTAAGGAGGAGAAATGCGTACCATTATGTTTCCGACTTTGATGAAGGTCGGATTGTAGCCTATCGCGATTGCGGTCTATCGTATCGCGACATTGCTGCTCGCGTTCGTCGAGATCCAGTGACCGTTAGCAGAATATGGAATCGGTGGGTTCAGGGGGGTAATACGGAACGCTGTGCTGGATCCCAATGGCCTCGTATCACTAGCAGTCGACATGACAGGCATCTTATCCGCATGGCTGTAACGGATGGTGCAGCCACGTCTCGATCCCTGAGTCAACAGATGGGGACGTTTACAAGAGAACAACCATCTGCACGAACAGTTGGACGACGTTTGCAGCAGCATGGACTATCAGCTCGGAGCCCATGGCTGCGCTTACCCTTGATGCTGCATCACAGACAGGAGCGTCTGTTATGGTGTACTCAACGACGAAACTGGGTGCACGAATGGCAAAACGTAATTGTTTCGGATGAATCCAGGTTCTGTTTACAGCATCATCAATGGTCGCATCCGTGTTTGGTGACATCGCGGTGAACGCATATTGTAAGCATGTATTGGTCATCGCCATACTGGCGTATCACCTGATGTTATGGTATGGGGTGTCTGTTATTGGTTACACGTCTCGGTCATCTCTTGTTCGCATTGACGGCACTCTGACCAGTGGACCTTACATTCCAGATGTGTTGTGACCCTTGGCTCTACCCCTCATTGGATCCCTGCGAAACCTTACCTTTCTGGAGGACAATGCACGACCGCATGTTGCAGGTCCTGTACGGGCCTTTTTGGAAACAGAAAATGTTCGACTGCTGCCCTGGCCAGCACATTTTCCAGATCTCTCACCAACTGAAAACGTCTGGTCAATGGTGGCCGAGCAACTGGCTCATCACAATACGCCAGTCACTACTCTCGATGAACCGTGGTATCTTGTAGGTGCATGGGCAGCTGTACCTGTACACGCCATCCGAGTTCTGTTGCTCAATGCCCAGCCGTATCAAGGCCGTTATTAGGGCTAGATGTGGTTGTTCTGGGGACTGATTTCTCAGGATCTATGCTTCCAAATAGCGTGAATACCCGTTTACCATCTGCATTTCTTCTTGGTGTAGCAATTTCAATGCCCAGTAGTGTATATACATGCCACAACACCACCAGGTGGCATCGTATGTCTTGTCCAGTAGAGTTCTGTCTCGTCAGTGTCTTTGTGTGCAGACGACGTGGCACGAAGACGGTGAGGGCTGTACTGAGGTGCTTGCTGGTGCAGGGCTGGTTGACCACCGGCGGCCGGAGCTTCCGCACTGTGCAGGACTTGGTGGCGTTTCACCTGAAGCAGTCTGTGCCGCTGGATGACCGGTGGGGCGTCGTGCTCAGGAAGCCCGTGTCTGCGTGGCTGCTCAGCAAGGCGGACCTCGACATCGGGCAGACCCTCGGCAAGGTAATTTGGCTACACCTGTGCTGCACGGGCTGCAGCCACCAACTGTTGTCACTGGCACTGTGGTCTTCAGTCCGAGATCAGACAGCTCTCTGACAATGCCGCCTTACACGAGTACGGCCTTCGCAGTCATCATTGAACAGCTGATGCTCTCCACATGTCTCGTATAGTGGGTGGTTATAATTGCAGCTGCTCATGAAGATGCAATGTGGGCTGCAATTCTCTAATGGCAGCATAAACTGACATGCAGCTGGGAGAGTATTGTGCTTATCACATGCCCCTCGCAATTCTCTAATGGCAGCATAAACTGACATACAGCTGGGAGAGTGGTGTGCTTACCACATGCCCCTCACATCCATTGACTACTCATGAAGATGCTATGTGGACTGCAATTCTCTAATGGCAGCATAAACTGACATACAGCTGGGAGAGTGGTGCGCTTACCACATGCCCCTCGCATCCATTGACGCATGTGGGCTGAGGATGACACAGTGGCTGGTCGGTACCGTTGGGCCTTCCAAGGCCTGTTCGGCTCGAGTTTAGTCATCATTGAACAGCTAATGCTCTCCACATGTCTCCCATAGTGGGTGGTTATAATTAAATTGCAGCTGCTCGTGAAGATGCAATGTGGGCTGCAATTCTCTAATGGCAGCATAAACTGACATACAGCTGGGAGAGTGGTGCGCTTACCACATGCCCCTCGCATCCATTGACGCATGTGGGCTGAGGATGACACAGTGGCTGGTCGGTACCGTTGGGCCTTCCAAGGCCTGTTCGGCTCGAGTTTAGTCATCATTGAACAGCTAATGCTCTCCACATGTCTCCCATAGTGGGTGGTTATAATTAAATTGCAGCTGCTCGTGAAGATGCAATGTGGGCTGCACTTCTCTAATGGCAGCATACACTGACATACAGCTAAGGGAGTGGTGTGCTTATCATGTGCCCCTTGCATCCATTAACGCCTGTGGTCTGATGACACGGTGGCTGGTCGGTAACGTTGGGCCATCCGAGGCCTGTGCAGCTCGAGTTTCGTTTGGTTCAGTTTAGCATAACTTTTTTAGGTATACCAATGTGTTAATGTGAAACCGATTCACTCTGGAAAAAACATTAGTAGCACTTCTGAACGGCATATGTAAATCTGGCACTGTACAGCATCTTGTCTCCGACATATTGAATATATTGTGTAAGCAGTAGCGAGTAAAATAATCATCATTATGCCTGTCTCACTACTTTGACCTTTTCTGGCCATGTCCTGTTGCTAGCCATTACACATGGGGACATTTTTATATTACTTTTGAATACATTTTGGGAAAGGCAGTGATCAATGACTTACAAATATTTGCTATTAAAAACAGTCTTGATCACGATTTATTTATCAAGGTGACCGGTTTCGACCACCACTGTGGTCATCTTCAGACCATTGAGTAGGAATCTCTTTCTGTTCGAGAATCACTACTCAATTCTCCAACTGAAAGAGGTTCCTACTCAATGCTCTGAAGATGACCACAGTAGTGGTCGAAACCGGTCACCTTGATAAATAAATCGTGATCAAGACTTTTTAATAGTAAACATTTTTATATGTCTTTCTTGTATTCACAGCACCAGATTTACACCCGGTGGCCAAATTGGAACTAATTTTTTCCAGTGTAAATCGGTTCCACATTAACACATTGGCTTATCTGTCAAGTTTCGCTACCATACGATAATTACAGCCCACACTGGACATTCTTAAGTATGTGCACGTTAATTATGAACAGCCAGTACTCTGCTAGGTCTGTTTACAACACTGAACAAGAACTGTCGTAGTGGCCCCTTATCGGTTAGAGGGCCCACACAACAGTTAAGCAAGGTGGGCTGCCGACCTCCCTTCAAGAGCTCATATGCAAACATCTCCAATGGATGTAAACATCGCCGGCTGGAGTGGCCAAGTGGTTCTAGGCACTACAGTCTGGAGCCGCGCGACCGCTGCGTTCACAGGTTCGAATCCTGCCTCGGGCATGGATGTGTGTGTTGCCCTTAGGTTAGTTAGGTTTAAGTAGTTCTAAGTTCTAGGGTACTGATGACCTCAGCAGTTGAGTCCCATAGTGCTCAGAGCCATTTTTTTAATGTTAACATCAACAGACTCTCTGCATAACCACGGCACTACTTCATGAAAAGCCGTGTGACCAAGATCCACAAATTGGAACTAATGTGACTAAGTGTAGCAGTCCGCGGAATCAGAGTTATAAGCATGCCAGCAGAGTCACATCGGCAGTGTGTACCTACAGCTAGGACAGCTCCGGCCAATACTTGCGTCGTCTCCAGCCCAGGAGACACTGGCGGTAGTCTTCTGTAGAAAGTTGTATCTTGTTGGGCGTAAAGCCACTTCGGAATTGTGTAGCGTAGTACTTTGGTTATTATTGGTTTTCATTGTCTTCTACTCTTACCTAGGTTTTGCCACGTCAAGAATTGGTGTTCTTGTGCTTGCAAGTTAGTGCACCACAAGAAGGCGTTTTAGTTAAATAAAGTGGGTTGAAACTTGTTCGTTATTTCTTCTCTGCAGACCACAGGACACTACAAGTACAACTGCAATGCATTCCAGTTGCCGCTTTCTACCTGCCACAGAATATCACAACTGTAATAATTTAGACACCCGTTGCCGGTGTGAATATGCACTTCGAGACATTGGGATAAGACCATGTATTTGGAGGCTTCATTGTCAAACAGTGTATTTCGCTCAAATGTGTGAACATCTGACTGCACAAAAGCGAAAAATACTAATGTATAGAATAATAACTGCTACCAGTAACAAGAGAACGTGTTTTTACTTAATGCAGAACCAGTTTTGGGCTGGATCCCATCTTCAGGTGATTTACATTGACTCATACGTTTCCACGCTAAGTGTTGGATATCAGTACAACCAGGTATCAATGTATTTTCCACATTACATTTACCAGATTTTTTTACAGAAATTTTTTTTTTTTTTTTTTGCGCGTTGACTATTGTTGTTCACCATGGTAGTTATTGGCACTTTGATGTGGCGCTTTTAACACGGTAGATGTTTGTAACTTCAGAAGCACATGCATTCACTACATCCAACGTGTTGACACAGGAAAATATAGTGGCCTGGTATGGGTTACTGTTCTACACACTACAGGTGTCTCTCCTAAGAGCCTTCTGGCGCATTTTCTCTGTCTTTTTCGGAAGATACTTGCGGTTTCGCTTCTGCAACGTATAACTCAAGTCAGCCCGGACTAATACTGATCATTGTGTCTTTCATGAGACGATGTAAAACGTCAGTTTGTTTCCGGCTACAAAGAGAATGATTTTTAAAGCGGAATTTTGTGTGCCCATCAGATAGAGCGGCAGCACATTAGTCTGTTCCAGTATTCGTTTTACTGATATGCATTAACAGAGACACTGAAGTGTTGAGGATTAGATTAGATTCAGTTTTTGTTCCATAGACTCAAAAAAAAAAAAAAAAAAGAGAGAGAGAGAAACAGATGATTCTCGCAGGTGTTGAACACTTCAGAAAGTATAACATAAAAAGCTCAGAAAGAGGAAGGGGTGGTAGTATTGTGCTATGAACAGCTTGGGGACAACTATTTCTAGAAAGGGAAAAATGAAGGGAAAAAAATAAAAAGCGAAGGTGTTACGTGGAATGTTAGATCTTTTATAATAATAATTATTATTTATTTGTATACCTTTTTTATCAAACTCCTACTCTATATTTTACTACTTGAATGTATAAAATGTATTGCATAACAGGAATCCGTTAGCTGCCCTTTTAAATCAGTGTATTTTTTGCAATTTCTTTAATCTCGTTTGATAATTTATTGTACAGTTTTATTCCTTGATAGAAAATACTGTTTTGAGTTTTATGGTGGTCGAGCGGTTCTAGGCGCTTCAGTCTGGAAGCGCGCTGACGCTACGGTCGCAGGTTCGAATCCTGCCTCGGGCATGGATGTGTGTGATGTCCTTAGGTTAGTTAGGTCCACGTAGTTCTAAGACTAGGCGACTGATGACCTAAGATGTTAAGTCCCATAGTGCTTGGAGCCATTTTTTTGAGTTTTATGTTTGCTATTTCATGGTAAATGTAAGCTGAGTCTATCTTTTGTTGCATGGTCATGGACAGAGCTATTTGTGCAGTAATGACCAATGTTATTTTTTATGTGTATAGGTGACTGGTAAATGTATTCACACGGAGCAGTTAAAATCTCCTACGTTTTGAACAGAACTTTACAATGAGCTGGACCAGTATTTTTCTATTCTGGAGTTTGAAAATTGTGTTCATATTTTGAGCGTTTGTTCTCCAAAACAGAATGCCATAGCTAAGAATTTAATGTACTGTACATATGAATAATATGTAACTAAAAGACACTGCACGTTACAAACTGATGATAGGATTCTAAGGGAACAACATGCTGATGTTTGCAAGTTTCGGGCATGGATGTCTCTGATGTCCTTAGGTTTAAGTAGTTCTAAATTCTAGGGGACTGATGACCTCTGAAGTTAAGTCCCATAGTGCTCAGAGCCATCTGATCCAAGAAACTTGGCATTTGTTACACAGTCTATAGAGTTGCCATCTACATTTAATCTAACATTGTCATTTTCCCTCTTCAAACTGAAATTCATGGCATTAGTTTTCTCTGTGTTCAATGTCACTTTATTGCTTATTGGCCAATCATAAACTTCCTTGAGAGTTTCATTTGCTTTCTCAGCAAGGAGTTCTCTTGTTTTCTTAGTGACAGTAATATTGCATTTAGTAGAAATAAGCCCAGGGCGTGGCCTGTCAAAAACTGAACACAGGTCAAGAGTGAAATGAGGAAGAGTGTGTACTGAACTGTGAAAAAAAGCAAAATATAAACAGTGGACGGTCCAAGAACAAATAATGCTGTGTAGAGCATCAATGGAGTGAACTGACGTCGTGGTGTTGTGGTCACGATTTGGACTGCCCTCAGGGACAGCCGTAATCAAACCTCCCTCTTGCCAATTTTTTGCTTTTCGCTTTAATCAAGCTTGTGTCTGTGTCGTGGTATAACGTCCGTTTCCAACAGCGAGCTGTAAGGAAAGCATCTCATTCTGCACAACTACTCTATTAGCAGCCGGAACGAAGTGGCTTTAGAATGGGATCCGCAAACTTCTGATGACAAGGTGAGAGGTCAACAGAATCGTCCACCGGAAAAGACGTCTCGTGTGTCAGATACGGCATTAATGACAGTATGTGTGTGTCATATAACAGGAATCTCCTGTCGACGCACCCGATTTGTACGACTGGTGAGTGAGTGAGATATGCTTCCTTGCCCGATACTGGCCACCGAATGAATCCGAATGTGATCACTACCAAGGAAACGATGAAAACATAACAGTTTGTCACATAAGCTGTCACAATCACAGTTTCTCTGTGCTCCGTCAAAACACGTGTTTCTCAGGTTTTTGAAGTAGCGCTCCATTTAGTATGTTTTCACTCCTGAACTCCTTTGTCGTAACAAACACTGAAGAGCCAAAGAAACTGGCACACCTGCCTAATATCGTATAGGGCCCCCCGCGAGCTAGCAGAACTGCCGCAATACGACGTCGCTTGGACCCCACTAATGTCTGGAGTGGTACTGGAGGGAATCGACATGAATCCTGCAGGGCTGTCCCTAAATCCGTAATAGTACGAGAGGGTGGAGATCTCTTCTGAACAGCACGATGGAAGGCATCCAAGATATGCTCAGTTATATCCATGTCTGGGGAGTTTCGTGGCAAGCGGAAGAGTTTAAACTCATAAGAGCTTTTCTGGAGCCACTCTGTAACAATTCTGGACGTGTGGGGTGTAGCATAGTCCTGCTGGAATTGTCCACGTCCATCGGAATGCACAGTGAACGTGAATGGATTCAGTTGACCAGATAGGATTCTTACGTACGTGTCACCTGTCAGAGTCGTATATAGACGTATCAAGGGGTGGCATATCACTCCAACTGCACACGCCCCACACCATTACAGCGCCTCCACCAGCTTGAACAGTCCCCTGCTAACATGGAGGGTCCATGCTTTCATTAGGTTGCCTCCATACCCGTACACGTCCATCCGCACGATGCAATGTGAAACGTGTTTCGTCCGACCAGGCAACATGTTTCCAGTCATCAACAGTCCAATGTTTGTGTTGACGGGCCCAGATTAGGCGTAAATTTTTATTACATGCAGTCGTCAAGAGTACACAAGTGGTCCTTCGGCTCCCAGAGGCCGTATCGATGATGTTCCGTTGAATGGTTTGCATGCTGACACTTGCTGATGGCCCAGCATTGAAATTTCCAGCAATGTGCGGAGGGATTGCAGTTCTTTCACGTTGAACGACTCTCTTCCGTCATCGTCGGTCCCGTTCTTACAGGATCTTTTTACGGGCGCAGCGATGTCGGAGATTTGATGTACACTCCTAGAAATTGAAATAAGAACACCGTGAATTCATTGTCCCAGGAGGGGGAAACTTTATTGACACATTCCTGGGGTCAGATACATCACATGATCACATGGACAGAACCACAGGCACATAGACACAGGCAACAGAGCATGCACAATGTCGGCACTAGTACAGTGTATATCCACCTTTCGCAGCAATGCAGGCTGCTATTCTCCCATGGAGACGATTGTAGAGATGCTGGATGTAGTCCTGTGGAACGGCTTGCCATGTCATTTCCACCTGGCGCCTCAGTTGGACCAGCGTTCGTGCTGGACGTGCAGACCGCGTGAGACGACACTTCATCCAGTCCCAAACATGCTCAATGGGGGACAGATCCGGAGATATTGCTGGCCAGGGTAGTTGACTTACACCTTCTAGAGCACGTTGGGTGGCACGGGATACAAGCGGACGTGCATTGTCCTGTTGGAACAGCAAGTTCCCATGCAGGTCTAGGATTAGTAGAACGATGGGTTCGATGACGGTTTGGATGTACCGTGCACTATTCAGTGTCCCCTCGACGATCACCAGAGGTGTAGGGCCAGTGTAGGAGATCGCTCCCCATACCATGATGCCGGGTGTTGGCCCTGTCGTATGCAGTCCTGATTGTGGCGCTCACCTGCACGGCGCCAAACACGCATACGACCATCATTGGCACCAAGGCAGAAGCGACTCTCATCGCTGAAGACGACACGTCTCCATTCGTCCCTCCATTCACGCCTGTCGCGACACCACTGGAGGCGGGCTGCACGATGTTGGGGCGTGAGCGGAAGACGGCCTAACGGTGTGCGGGACCGTAGCCCAGCTTCATGGAGACGGTTGCGAATGGTCCTCGCCGATACCCCAGGGGCAACAGTGTTCCTAATTTGCTGGGAAGTGGCGGTGCAGTCCCCTACGGCACTGCGTAGGATCCTACGGTCTTGGCGTGCATCCGTGCGTCGCTGCGGTCCGGTCCCAGGTCGACGGGCACGTGCACCTTCCGCCGACCACTGGCGACAACATCGATGTACTGTGGAGACCTCACGCCCCACGTGTTGAGCAATTCGGCGGTACGTCCACCCGGCCTCCCGCATGCCCACTATACGCCCTCGCTCAAAGTCCGTCAACTGCACATACGGTTCACGTCCACGCTGTCGCGGTATGCTACCAGTGTTAAAGACTGCGATGGAGCTCCGTATGCCACGGCAAACTGGCTGACACTGACGGCGGCGGTGCACAAATGCTGCGCAGCTAGCGCCATTCGACGGCCAACACCGCGGTTCCTGGTGTGTCCGCTGTGCCGTGCGTGTGATCATTGCTTGTACAGCCCTCTCGCAGTGTCCGGAGCAAGTATGGTGGGTGTGACACACCGGTGTCGATGTGTTCTTTTTCCATTTCCAGGAGTGTATTATCGGATTCCGGATATTCGCCGTACCGTCGTGAAATGGCCGTTCGGGAAAATCTGGTATTTTTTGCCGATCTACAGCTACATCTACATGACTACTCTGCAATTCACATTTAAGTCCTTCGCAGAGGGTTCATCGAACCACAATCATACTATCTCTCTACCATTCCACTCCCTAACAGCGCGCGGGAAAAACGAACACCTAAACCTTTATGTTCGAGCTCTGATTTCTCTTATTTTGTTTTGATGATCATTCCTACCTATGTAGGTTGGGCTCAACAAAATATTTCGCATTCGGAAGAGAAAGTTGGTGACTCAAATTTCGTAAATAGATCTCTCTGCGACGAAAAACGTATTTGCTTCAATGACTTCTATCCCAACTCGCGTATCATATCTGCCACACTCTCTCCCCTATAACGTGATAATACAAAACGAGCTGCCCTTTTTTGCACCCTTTCGATGTCCTCCGTCAATCCCACCTTGTAAGGATCCCACACCGCGCAGCAATATTCTGACAGAGGACGAACGAGTGTAGTGTAAGCTCTCTCTTTAGTGGACTTGTTGCATCTTCTAAGTGTCCTGCCAATGAAACGCAACCTTTGGCTCGCCTTTCCCACAATATTATCTATGTGGTCTTTCCAACTGAAGTTGTTAGTAATTTTGATACCCAGGTACTTAGTTGAATTGACAACCTTGAGAATTGTACTATTCATCGGGTAATCGAATTCCAACAAGTATAGCTATCACAAATAACAGACATGAATTAACTGGTGAAATTGTAAAAGATGTTTCAGACAATCATTAAATGGTTCTCTGCAAATAGGCTGCCATTAAACTTTCACAAAACACAGTACATACAATTCCGCACAGTAAATGGAATGACACCATTAATAAATACCGACTTCGATCTCAAATCGGTAGCTAAGGTGGAATATTCAAAATTTCTAGGTGTATGCATTGATGAGGGTCTGAACTGGAAAAAACACACTGAAGATGTGCTGAAACGTTTGCGTTCAGCTACTTATGCTATTAGGGTCATTGCAAGTTTTGGCGACATACATCTCCGTAAATTAGCTTACCAAGCCTATTTTCATTCTCTGCTTTCGTATGGCATCATATTCTGGGGTAACTCACCATTGAGTGTTCATTGCACAAAAGAGTGGAATAATTGCTGGAGCTTATCCAAGATCATTCTGCAGACACTTATTTAAAGAGCTAGAGATCTTTACTGTAGCCTCACAATATATATATTCACTAATGAAATTTGTTATTAACAATCCGAATGAATTCAAAAGTAATAGCAGTGTACATGGCTACAACACTAGGAGAAAGGATGATCTTCACTACTCAAGGTTAAATCTAACTTTGGGGGTAAATTATGCTGCCACAAAAGTCTTTGGTCACTTACCTAACAGCATCAAAAATCTGACAGATAGCCATATAGCATTTAAAAGAAAATGAAAAGAATTTCTTAATGGCAACTCCTTCTACTCGTTAGATGAGTTTTTGGATATAGTAAATGGGTAATTTCCCCAACCCCCACAAAAAAATTAAAAATATTAAATGTCATGCAATATTTTGTGTAATGTAATATCTTGTATAGACACCTTTTATTAACCTCTCACGTTCCACATCATTACGAAGTGTTGTATTCATGATATATGGAACAAGTACTAATCTAATCTAATCTCTCACTTCATCGCTATCTCGAAAATGCTCAGCAGTAACCGATCTAACATGTGCGCCAGACACTTGTTGTCTTACATAGCCGTTTTCGACCGCAGTGCCGTGTTCTTCCTGTTTACATATCTCTGTATTTGGATACGTATGCCTATGCTAGTTTCTTTGGCTCTTCAGTGTAGTTCACACCCGTTTATTTGTTGTTTTCATTTCTGTGAGACGTCTATGTGATATCTTGCCTGCTCTCACCATTCATCATATTTACTTGCGCCGGTAACGTCTTCTAACCACGTGGCTCATATTCTATAACCAGTGTAGAGTGTGACAACTTGTAATATCTCTTTATATTAGATGAATTATTCTGATACAAGTGTATCCTTGAATGACGTTTACTGCCGTCCTCGGTGGCCGTGCGGTTCTAGACGCTTCAGTCCGGAACCGCGAGACTGCTACGGTCGCAGGTTCGAATCCTGCCTCGGGCATGGATGTGTGTGATGTCCTTAGGTTAGTTAGGTTTATGTAGGTCTATGTTCTAGGGGACTGATGACCTCAGGTGTTAAGTCCCATAGTGCTCAGAGCCATTTGAACCATTTTTGACGTTTACTAATTTTCTATCTTCATACTCGCAGAAGCCATGCGCAAATTAATCTTTGTAGTACTCTCGCTGTTGGTTGTTAGAAAAAAAAGCTTCCGAGATTGTCTTCGTGCCGATTATCCTGAGCATTGTTTAAAGATTTGTAATCTGAATATTGAGATTTATGACAAAAGATAACTGATACGAAATTATACAATTAAAAGGGATATATATATATATATATATATATATATATATATATATATATATATATATATATATATATATATATATATATATGCTCATTCATACAAAAGGTGTGTAACAATTTACATTATTTGACATTTGAGAATTAATTATATTCATCGATATATTGCGTAGATAACTGATACGAAATTATACAATTAAAAGGTATATATATATATATATATATATATATGTTCATTCATACAAAAGGTGTGTAACAATTTACATTATTTGACATTTGAGAATTAATTATATTCATCGATATATTGCGTAGTTCTTAATCAGAAAGGAACTTCCGAAAGGCTGGATAGGAAGCTGCATTTAATAATCCAAGATCTCCATTACTTCTTCGGAAGGTTAAACATCATCAAAGCTAAATACCCGCTTGATCTGAGGTTTCCCGACTGATTATACAACGCTCCCAAAGATACGAGGCATTTTATTTCTACAGATTAGCAGACTGCCGCAAAGCACGAGCCTGCAGAGAAGAAGAATCATAGCCTGATTTCATTCTAACAAGTAAAATTTCTGAATCATTTTGAGTGACTGAGTTATGACTGTGTTTCCTATTATGAATCACTGATTGTTCGAACGAATTGAGAACTACATAACTACATAATTACATAGATAGAAGGAAAAATTACAAACTGGCAAGATTACAGAAAGTGAACAAACATATCAATGTTTAGGCTCACAGTTCATAACGTTCTGAATAAATAAATAAATTGCAAGCGGGAGTTTCGAACACAACTCGCTCGCGTGGTAATCCAACACCATGGCCACTTAATCAAAGTGTTCAAATGTGTGTGAAATGTTATGGGACTTAACTGCTCAGGTCATCAGTCGCTAAGCTTACGCACTACGTAACCTAAATTGTCCTAAGGACAAACACACACACCCATGCCCGAGGGAGGACTCGAACCTCCGCCGGGATCAGCCGCACAGTCCATGACTGCAGAGCCGTAGACCGCTCTGCTAATCTCGCTCGGCAACACTTTATCACGATGCTGTTAATGTTCCAGAAAGCTCTTCACTGCACTTTTTATTCGTGGATTGTTCTCTGTTTCAATTTTGCTTCTTTTTTCACAGTTCAGAACACCTTCTTCCTGTTCTCATGTTTTATCTGTGTTCAGATTTTCAACGGCTATCCCTTGGGCCATCTTATAAGTAAATCTGAAGGGGGGGGGGGGGGGGGTGGGGAGGGGAGGTACGATGACTGGTATAGTGTTGTTTGTTATTCTCTGTGATACACTGTCCCTGTTAAAGAATATCGATAAAACAAATTTCGAACTAGAGTAATTTCGGAGCTCTCTATCGATTGGGCACTTGTAATTGCACTTTAAAAATCGGTTTGTGTAGCCGGAAACAAACCGACACTTTCACACGGGACTGGGTGGGGAATGAAAGACGCGATGAGCAGTACTTTACTGCTCCTTCGAGTCGATTCCAGCCACACGTTGCAAAAACGGAACTGCAAACATCTGAGCGCAACACCAGAGGAAAATGCCCCTGATGGTTCTTAAGGTGAGACACCCGGTTTAATCCATCCGAAACCTTGCAGCATCTCCGCGTCGGTTCCACATATCCAGTCCTCTTTCGTGATTATTAATCGACTAAAGTTTTTTCTCCGTGGTTTTCCTTGTCACTCCTTTCTCGAGTCCATGTTCTGCAACTACTTCCTGTTCTCTTCCTTTTCCTACTACCGAATTCCGAATTCGAGCCCCTCACAGCAGTTACATTTCTGTCTCTATCAACGGTCTGAACAACATCTTTTATCTCATTACGCTTCGTTTAAATTCCTTCGTCACCTATGATATTACTATGCAGGTAGACGTCTAGCAAAGTGGTTGGTGATGGCCTTGTTGCTGCCCCTCCTTTGAAAATGCTAATGACGTTTTAATGATTGAGTAGAGTATTGTGATCTCAGTATAACTGACTGGTGGGGCAACAGTTACAAATGAATACTTACCGCATAAGAAATAATGTACCATGACCATAGAAAACTGCATTTATGTTCTGAAAATTGCTACACACATAAGAAAAAGTTTTGCATCACTCCGGTTTCCAGAACTCCTGAAGACAGACGTTGACTGTGGATATTGTATCACACACACACAGTCCCATTGACTGTTCACAGATGTTACTAACCCCGCCCAGAGATGTAAACAACCATGCATGAGCAGCGCCTATTACACGGAGGGCCAGTCATTCCACCAGGAAGGAGGTATACGGCTCGTGTTGTCTGTAGTTCAACCATGCCTAGACGGTCAATACCACGCTTCGATCGGGTCCACATTGTTACTTTGTGCCAGGAAGGGCTCTCAACAAGGGAAGTGTCCAGGCGTCTCGGAGTGAACCAAAGCGACGTTGTCCGGACATGGAGGAGATACAGAGAGACAGGAACTGTCGATGACATGCCTCGCTCAGGCCGCCCAAGGGCTACTACTGCAGTGGATGACCGCTACCTACGGATTGTGGCACGGAGGAATCCTGACAGCAACGCCACCACGTTGAATAATGCCTTTCGTGCGGCCGCACGACATCGCGTTACAACTCAAACTGTGCGCAATAGGCTACATGATACCGTAGAGATGGGCCCAACAACATGCCGAATGGACCGCTCAGGATTGGCATCAGGTTCTCTTCTCCGATGAGTGTTGCATATGCTCTCAACCAGACAATGGTCGGAGACGTGTTTGGAGGCAACCTGGTCAGGTTGAACCGAGTGCAGAAAATTGGAGGTTCCCTGATATTTTGGGGCTGGCGAACGCCGCTGGTGGTCATGGAATGTACCGTAGCGGCTGTACGACTCGTGAATGCCATCCTCCGACCGATAGTGCAACCATATCAGCAGCATATTGGCGAGACATTAGTCTTCATGGACGACAATCCGCGACCCCATCGTGCATATCTTGTGAATGACTTCCTTCAGGATAATGACATCGCTCGACTAGAGTGGCCAGCATGTTCTCCAGACATGAACCTGGGATAGATTGAAAAGGGCTGTTTATGGACGACTTGACCCACCAACCACTCTGAGGGATCTACGCTGAATCGCCATTGAGGAGTGGGACAATCTGGACCAACAGTGCCTTGCTGAACCTGTGGATAATATGCCACAACGAATACAGGCATGCATCAGTGCAAGAGGAGGCTCTACTGGGTATTAGAGGTACCGGTGTTCAGCAAACTGGACCACAATCTGTGAAGTATGGTTTGTATGTTGTGCAAAATTCATCGAAGAATCTCCCTTACTTTTGAAGAAAAGTGTATGTATAGCAACAAATGCAGCCAATGGTAAGTGAAGAAAATGTGAAACACAAATGTCAAAAAAATTATTTTCTTATAGTTTTGAGCTTCCACCACTATAAGTGTAAATCCTGAATCCTTTCTGGTCATTCTGACAATTTTTTATGAATTTATTTTTAAAAGTATAGACAGTGGAAATTAAAATATCCTGTGGTGCCTCTCCTGATCCAAGTCGGCCCGTTTGACGTCCCCCCCCCCCACCCCACCCCCCCCCTTAAGTTTAGTTTATTCGTGATGGCTTAAGTCTAAATATTGATGGGATTAGTAGTAATCCTAGAAATGTTGTAGTCCTAAAGATGGACCTCCTCAGCCGACGACCATGATATCGGCAGCTATGACTGAAACTGGTATGTGACCATCGTCACTGGATGTTGGCGCAGGGTGACAGAGCGTTGCACGGTCTGATGACTCCCGATACCTTCTTCATCATGCTGATGAGAGGGCACAAATCAGTCATCTTAAAGGGCAACAGCAGCTCCATGACACCTGCATTGTGGGATGGAGACAACCTGGCGACAGCTCCATTATGCCCTGGGGAACATTCACATTGGCGTCTGTGGGTCCAGTGGAGCTCTTGCAAGGCGCCATGATGGTCAAGGAGTTGTGTACACTGGTTGCAGACCACATAGGCCCCTTCCTGGCGATCATGTTTCACAATACCAGTGGTGTTTTCAGCAAGATAATGCGCCATGTCACAAGGCGAGAAATGTGATGGAGTTGTTTGAGGAACACAGTGGAGAGGTCCAACTGATGTGTTGTCCGCCCCCCCTCTCCCAACTTGCCAGATGTGGACCTGATCGAACACATCTGGGATGTGAGTGGACGTGACGTCAGAGCTCATAACCACCTCCAGGGAAGTCATGGAAATTAGGTGACTTGTGTGCACAGATGTGGTTCGAACGCCCTCCAGCGACTTTTCTGCTTCCATCGCATGATATGTCACAACTATTATTTGTGCCAGGTTGGACATACCACGTATTAGGCAGGTGGTCATAATGTTCTGACTGATCAGTATCGGGTTACTCAAACAAAATGGAGAGAAAATAAATTTAAGCCTCAGAACTACATGATTACTTTGCAATTCATATTTAAGTGCTTGGCAGAAGGCTCATCAAATCACAATCATACTATCTTTCTACCATTCCACTCCCTAACAGCGCGCGGGAAAAACGAACACCTAAACCTTTCTGTTCGAGCTCTGATTTCTCTTATTTTCTTTTGATGATCATTCCTACCTATGTAGGTTGGGCTTAACAAAATATTTTCGCATTCATAACAGAAAGTTGGTGGCTGATATTTCGTAAATAGATCTCGCTGCGACGAAAAAGGTCTTTGCTTTAATGACTTCCATCAAAACTCGCGTTTCATATCTGCCACACTCTCTACCCTATTGCGTGATAATAGAAAACGAGCTGCCCTTTTTTCCACCCTTTCGATGTCCTCAATCAATCCCACCTGGTAAGGATCCCACATCGCGCAGCAATATTCTAACAGAGGACGAACGAGTGTAGTGTAAGCTATCTCTTTAATGGACTTGTTGCATCTTCTAAGTGTCCTGCCAATGAAACGCAACCTTTGGCTCGCCTTCCGCACAATATTACTTGTGTGGTCTTTCCAACTGAAGTTGTTCGTAATTTTAACACCCAGGTACTTACTTGAATTGACAGCCTTGAGAATTGTAATATTTATCGGGTAATCTAATTCCAACGGATTTCTTTTGGAACTCATGTGGATCACCTCACACTTTTCGTTATTTAGCGTCAACTGCCACCTGCCACACCGTACAGCAATCTTTTCTAAATCACTTTGCAACTGATACTGGTCTTCGGATGACCTTACTAGATGGTAAATTACAGCATCATCTGCGAACAACCTAAGAGAACTGCTCAGATTGTCATCAGGAACAGCAGAGGTCCCACGATGCTTCCCTGGGGAACAAATGATATCAATTCAGTTTTACTCGATGATTGGCCATCTTTTACTATGAACTGCGACCTTCCTGACAGGAAATCACGAATCCAGTCGCACAACTGAGACGATACCCCATAGGCCCACAGCTTGATTATAAGTCGTTTGTGAGGAACGGTGTCAAAAGCTTTCCGGATATCTAGAAATACAGAATCAACTTGAGATCCCCTGTCGATAGCGGCCATTACTTCGTGCGAGTAAAGAGGTAGCTGCGTCGAACAAGAGCGATGTTTTCTGAAAGCATGCTGATTACGTGTCAATAGATCGTTCCCTTCAAGGTGATTCATAATGTTTGTATACAGTATATGCTCCAAAACCTTGCTGCAAACGGACGTCATGATATAGGTCTGTAGTTCGATGGATTACTCCTACTACCCTTCTTAAAGACTGGTGCGACCTGCGTAATTTTCCAATCTATCGGTGAGTGAGCGAGCAGTTGTATATGATTGCTAAGTAGGGAGATATTGTATCAGCGTAATCTGAAAGGAACCTAATCGGTATACAATCTGGACCTGAAGACTAGCCTGTATCAAGCGATTTGAATTGCTTTGCAACCCTTAAGGTATCTACTTTTAAGAAACTCATGCTAGCAGCTGTTCGTGGTTCAAATTCTGGAATATTCCATTCGTCCTCATGGAAATTAGGTGACTTGTATGCGCAGTTGTGGTTCGAACGCCCTCCGGCGACTTAACAAGGCTTCGCTGCTTCCATGCGGTAATATGTCAGCACTATTATTTGTGCCAGGGTGGACATGCCAGCTGTTAGGTTGTTGTCGTTGTTGTGGTCTTCAGTCCTGAGACTGGTTTGATGCAGCTCTCCATGCTACTCTATCCTGTGCAAGCTTCTTCATCTCCCAGTACTTGCTGCAACCCACATCCTTCTGAATCTGCTTAGTGTATTCATCTCTTGGTCTCCCTCTACGATTTTTACCCTCCACGCTGCCCTCGAATACTAAATTGGTGATCCCTTCATGCCTCAGAACATGTCCTACCAACCGATCCCTTCTTCTGGTCAAGTTGTGCCACAAACTTCTCTTCTCCCCAATCCTATTCAATACTTCCTCATTAGTTATGTGATCTACCCATCTAACCTTCAGCATTCTTCTGTAGCATCACATTTCGAAAGCTTCTACTCTCTTCCTGTCCAAACTATTTATCGTCCATGTTTCACTTCCATACATGGCTACAGTCCATACAAATACTTTCAGAAACGACTTCCTGACACTTCAATCTTTACTCAATGTAAACAAATATCTCTTCTTCAGAAATGCTTTCCTTCGCATTGCCAGTCTACATTTTATATCCTCTCTACTCTGACCATCATCAGTTATTTTGCTCCCCAAATAGCAAAACTCCTTTACTACTTTAAATGTCTCATTTCCTAATCTAATTACCTCAGCATCACCCAAGTTAAATCGACTTCTTTCCATTATCCTCGTTTTGCTTTTGTTTATGTCCATCTTATATCCTCCTTTCAAGACACTGTCCATTCCATTCAATTACTCTTCCAAGTCCTTTGCTGTCTCTGCCAGAATTACAATGTCATCGGCGAACCTTAGAGTTTTTATTTCTTCTGCATTGATTTTAATACCTACTCCGAGTTTTTCTTTTGTTTCCTTTACTGCTTGCTCAATATACAGGTTGAATAACATCGGGCAGAGGCTACAACCCTGTCTCACTTCCTTCCAAACCACTGCTTCCCTTTCATACCCCTCGACTCTTACAACTGCCATCTGGTTTCTGAACGAATTGTAAATAGCCTTTCGCTGCCTGTATTTGACCCTTGCCACCTTTAGAATTTAAAAGAGAGTATTCCAGTCAACATTGTCAAAAGCTTTCTCTAAGTCTACAAATGCTAGAAACGTAGGTCTGCCTTTTCTTAATCTCTCTTCTAAGATAAGTCGTAAGGTTAGTATTGCCTCACGTGTTCCAACATTTCTGCGGAATCGAAACTGATCTTTCGCAAGGTCCGCTTCTACCTGTTCTTCCATTCGTCTGTAAAGAATTCGTGTTAGTATTTTGCAGCTGTGGCTTATTAAACTGATAGTTTGGTAATTTTCACATCTGTCAACACCTGCTACTAGGTAGGTGGTCATAATATTCTGGCTGATCAGTGTAGGGTTACTCAATGGAGAGAAAATATATTTGAGCCTCAGAACCGCCAGGAGACCACGAAGGGGACACTGTGTGGATGTTGCAGGGCCAGTTCGGCGTAGTGCGGCTCGGTGTGCTGCGCAGCACCGGTGAGCAGGTGGCGGTGAAGAAGTGCCTGAGGGACGGCGATGTGACGCCGGGGCAGCAGAGGGCGCTGCTGGAGGAGGGCCGGCTGATGCGCAGGTACCAGCACCCCAACGTGGTGCGCTTCATTGGCTTCTGCCTGGACGGCCGCTCCCCCATGGTCATCTTGGAATATGTCAAAGGTGCGTTGCAACACTACCCTTCCCTCTCATTTTGCTTTTTCAATTCTGTAGCAATACACGGACATTCTACAGCATGCTGAGAGGCACCCACGGGCCGTGCTCGTACTGTGGCATCAAGCAGTCAGGCCTGCGAGATGAGTGGTCTGCCAAGCGAGTGGATTCATTCTCATTTATCGAGTAACATGAGCTTTCGTACTCACAAATTATCGAAGAGATTGGTTCAATGGACATGTGTCTTCCAGTCAGACGAATCAAGTATCTTGCGACATTGAGCCAGAGGTAGTGCCTGGATACGCCAGGTGGAAGGAGGCTCAAAATGTACAATGCGCCCCAGGCGAAGTACATTGGGTACAGCATTGTGCTGTGGAGAACATTTACCTGGGTTTCCATGGGACCTGTGGCAATAATCCACTGCGCCATGACAGCTAAATCTACATCTACATTTATACTCCGCAAGCCACACAACGGTGTGTGGCGGAGGGCACTTTATGTGTCACTGTCATTACCTCCCTTTCCTGTTCCAGTCGCGTATGGTTCGCGGGAAGAACGACTGTCTGAAAGCCACCCGCGCACTAATCTCTCTAATTTTACATTCGTGATCTCCACGGTACGTATAAGTAGGGGGAAGCAATATATTCGATACCTCATCCAGAAACGCACCCTTTCGAAACATGGGCAACAAGCTACACCGCGATGCAGAGCGCCTCTCTTGCAGAGTCTGCCACTTCAGTTTTTGAAACATCTCCGTAACGCTATCACGGTTACCAAATAACCCTGTGACGAAACGCGCCGCTCTTCTTTGGATCTTCTCTATCTCCTCCGTCAACCCGACCTGGTACCGGTCCCCCACTGATGAGCAATACTCAAGTATAGGTTGAACGAGTGTTTTGTAAGCCACCTCCTTTGTTGATGGACTACATTTTCTAAGGACTCTCCCAATGAATCTCAACCTGGTACCCGCCTTACCAACAATTAATTTTATATGATCATTCCACTTCAAATCGTTCCACAAGCATACTTCCAGATATTTTACAGAAGTAACTGCTACCAGTGTTTGTTCCGCTATCATATAATCATACAATAAAGGATCCTTCTTTCTATGTATTCGTAATACATTACATTTGTCTATGTTAAGGGTCAGTTGCCACTCCCTGCACCAAGTGCCTATCCGCTGCAGTTCTTCCTGCATTTCGCTACAATTTTCCAATGCTGCAACTTCTCTGTATACTACAGCATCATCCGCGAAAAGCCGCATGGAACCTCCGACACTATCTAGCTGTGAACGACATGAACATTATTATGGACAACCTGCACCCCTTCGCGCTTGGTGGCATTTTTCAGCAGAAGAACTGCCGACGTTATAGGGATGAAACGGTTTGAAGATGTAAAGTGAACTCACATTCCTGGTGTGGACACCAAATTCTCATGACATGATGAGAGCCCCCCCCCCCCCCCCCCATGCCTTGCTTATACTGTGGCATCAAGCAGTCAGGCCTGCATGATGAGTGCTCTGCCAAGCGAGTGGATTTGTTCTTATTTATCGCAAAACCTCAATGACTGATTATGAGCTCTAGTACTCTCAATTAAGCTACAAATTATTCTCCTGTTTGAACATTATGCAACGGACACGGATAACGCACATCTGACTCATAGTAATTTACACAACTCTGACTGTTCACTACACACTGTAAATACCACAGTTTCTTTCTTACCCAATGACTTTGATGAACACGTGGCCATCGCACTGAATATGAATGGCGCACACGTTATAAATTCTGGATATTATGACTACAGACTATTCGAAGGAAAAGGCCACCAATCTTTTTGTTTTCACTATCCTTTTTACTCCGATAAATTCTATAACGTAAACACACCATTACATTTCCAGAATGAGATTCTCACACTGCAGCGGAGTGTGCGCTGATATGAAACTTCCTGGCAGATTAAAACTGTGCGCCCGACTGAGACTCGAACACGGGACCTTTGCCTTTCGCGGGCAACTGCTCTACTATCTGAGCTACCAAAGCACGACTCACGCCCGATCCTCACAGCGTTACTTCTGCCAGTATCTCATCTCCTACATCCCAAACTTTACAGAAGGTCTCCTGCGAACCTTGTAGAACAAGGAGCAGAGCTTCTGTAAAGTTTGGAAGGTAGGATACGAGATACTGTCAGAAGTAAAGCTGTGAGGACCGTGCGTGAGTCGTGCTTCGGTAGCTCAGACGGTAGAGCACTTGCCCGCGAAAGACAAAGGTCCCGAGTTCGAGTCTAGGACGAGCACACAGTTTTAATCTGCCAGGAAGTTTCACACCGTTGCATTTTCTACAACTATTACACATGAGAAATTCCGCCCTGCTGAACAGAATGAACAGTCTAATGAGTACATAGTATGGTTTGAGAGTAAATCGGAGAAAGACGAAGGTAATGAGAAGTAGTAGAAATGAAAACAGCAAGAAACTTAACGTCAGGATTGATGGTCACGAAGTCAATGAAGTTAAGGAATTTTGCTACCTAGGCAGTAAAATAACCAATGACGGACAGAGCAAGGTGGACATCAAAAGCAGACTCACTATGGCAAAAAAGGCATTTCTGGCCAAGAGAAGTCTACTAATATCAAATACCAGCCTTAATTTGAGGAAGAAATTTCTGAGGATGTACGTCTGGAGTACAGCTTTGTATGGTAGTGAAACATGGACTGTGGGAAAACCGGAACAGAAGAGAATCGAAGCATTTGAGATGTTGTGCTATAGACGAATGTTGAAAATTAGGTGGACTGATAAGGTAAGGAATGAGGAGGTTCTACGAAGAATCGGAGAGGAAAGGAATATGTGGAAAACATTGATAAGGAGAAGGGACAGGATGATAGGACATCTGCTAAGACATAAGGGAATGACTTCCATGGTACTAGAGGGAGCTGTAGAGGGCAAAAACTGTAGAGGAAGACAGAGATTGGAATACGTCAACCAAATAATTGGGGACGTAAGTTGCAAGTGCTACTCTGAGATGAAGAGGTTAGCACAGGAAAGGAATTCGTGGAGGGCTGCATCAAACCAGTCAGTAGACTGACGACCAAAAAAAAATTATCTAACAAATTATGTATTTCTCATTCACATAATGTATGATTCATCTTACCACTATCAAATTGTTTAATTGTTGGAGTATCGTTAATTTCTTCTAAATAATATTGATTGTAAAGGACCATTCCTTTTTCAGCTTCCCTATTTTCTTAAAAAGCTTTTAACACATTCTCGCCTAAATGTCAATTCGTTGTTTATTGTATTCGATTACATCGATAACTGGCTTATATTACTTTTAATATGTCTCATATTCTATTCATTGTTGTTTTTCCATCTCATATTCTATTCTTTGTTGTTATTCCATGTATAAGTTTTCTGCTTTTTTGTCTTTTAGTTTATACCCATGTAGAGATTTTAAGAAACTCTGGCTTGTACCTTGAAAAACTTTTTTAAGGATAAAAAACAACAGTCATTTTCATTTTATGTTCATCATTTTACTCAACTTTCTCACATTCAAGGCTTTTATCTTCAACATTTGTGTTCAAACTTTAAAATATTTCTTTTCTCTGTATTCACCACCATTAATTTCTTGTCACATTTATTGAAATAAATACAAATTCATCTCTATCCCAACATTTAGTACATATTGAATTTGAAATCTCCACTAACAAATTCTTATTAAATATAACTTAAATTTAATTATCTTGTTTAAAAACATTTTTAAAATTTAAAATAATTCAAAGAAATTGTTTTTGAATATGTTTGACTTAAATAAAAGCAACCTATTCCTTTGTGCCCACCTTAAGTAAAATAATCTGTAACTATGATTTTTGTGAATGAAAGTATCAAAAACTGCAACTGAATTATTTTCTCATTCATCTAACGGAATAATTTTATCACTATTTCCAATGAAAGTAGTAATTATTTCATAATTTTATATTCTACTTTTTGAATCTTTTTATAAATTCTTGATGTATTTGTTGATGTAAAAATGATTAATAATAATCCAGTTTGACCATGCCAGTGCTAGAAAACAATTGTCGATTATTAGCATTGCTTTTCCACAACCACTTCTTCCTATTATTGTACACTGAATAGAATTTGCTGAAAGTTACGATTTTTATTTTTCAGTTGTTTTCTCGTATTCTTATTATTGGTTCCCAAGTTTTATTAATATAAATGATAAGATAAATACAATTAAGTGGCAATTCATCTGTTCTTAAAAAATATTAACTATTCCACTAAAAGGACCAAAAAAAGTTTCACTAGTTGATTTTTTGTTCAACATTTTAACTCCAAATGTTACATCAAAATATTATTAATTATACACTAATGAAAAAACAAAACAAATTGTTGTTGCCCAATATAGTTTGAAAAATTTGGAAAAAATTATTCAGTCAGAAAACTGATACACACATTACAGAAGGCAAAATTATTTTGTAGAGTTGATACTGAAAGTGATGTTAAATTAAATTTGGATAAATGTGATTCAATTGGTGAAACTTTAGGATTTAATATTAAAATTACTGAAAATAATTTGAAATTAATGAAAAAATTGCTTATAATGTTTATGAAAGTATTCAATTTGAATTAATAATTATTAATTTTAATTTATCTGATTGAATATTTCTTAAACATAATGATCATTTTGATTATTTTTCATTGAAACTAAATGCAGAAATTTTTGAATCATTAATTTGTAACCAAATTATCCCATAAATAATGCAGCTTTTTATACTTTTTAAAATTTTGAAACAGTTTTAACTGATGAAAATTATAATTTGATTGATTAGAATGGTCTTGTGTAAAAGTAATTTTTAAAATCTTTTACTAAATTATTTCATCAATAAATCATGAATGAACTCTAGAGTTATAAATTTTACTCAATTTCTGTTAATGAGGAAGTAAAAAATAATTCAAATTGTCCAAAGAAGGTAACAGGAATTAACATTAACATTGTTGAAGGTTGGAGCTACCTAAATATTAACAACTTCATATGACATTTGATGTTCTTACATGGGTCGAACACAATTTTAGCTATGATAGTAAATCAAATATTAAATAATTGATACTTAGAAGATAAAGTTGTTCAATGTTATTAAATTAAAAAATGGAAACAAATTTATGCCCAGAAAGGAAAATGCATTTGTTCCCTCATCAACTCTTATTTTACTAACACTCTAACTATGGTGGAAATGGTAAAATTGAAAAAATGAAATACTTTATTTATTAGTATTATTTGAAAGATTCTTATGTATTTTAAAGGAATAATTCACTTGGAGTTAAAAAAAATTCAGAAGATTCTTTTCTTAGATGAACTGGTATTAATGATAATAGTACACCCTTAAAAGAAAAGAAAATTGCGTTAGAAGTATGGCAGTTCGTGTTTCTGTTGTTAAATATGAACAAACATGTTCAATTGAACTAGAACATGAAAATCTGAAAATCCTAAAATTCCAATTTCTGTTTTGGGACAACAAACTGTACATATTGCTGGATTAAATAGAAAATGATATTTTGAACTATATGTTACTAATTATTATAACACTGTTGAATCTCATATGCCTTACTTTATTTTCGTTGTTTTGCAAAATAACACAAAAAATGAACAGTTAAAACATTCTGAAACATTTTAAATTACATAATATCTATGTATTAAATGGGAAAAATGACACGTTTCCTCAAGAATTATGGAATCTTGATCCACAGAATAATTTTAAAAAAATATATTATACATATAGAGATTTTAAAAGAATAACACAAGAAGTAACAATGTAAATGTAAATTCATTCAATTTTATTGAAAATTATCGTATGTATGTATTTCTAGAAGAATGAATGTTTTAACTACTCGGAAAACAACAATGACATTCTGTACATTTTTAATGAAAATGTTCCAAATGATACAATTGCATATATAATTATGTATGGTAAAAAGAATTTCATTTATGATTTATAACACTGAACAGTATTTTTAACTCCATGTATGAATCAAAAATTACAAAAGTTACAGAAATTAATAACTTCATGTTTACATTTCTTTTTGAGGTACTTTCAGAAAGATATAGGAAATTAAAACTGAAGAATTGAGATTTTAAAAAATTAAAACATTTGATAAATATTTTATTTTTGGAAAATCTAAATTTTTGAAAGTAGTGAATTTTTGAAATTGAGAATGGAAATTTTTTGAAATTTCCAGTTTCAATAAATTAGTATTTTCAGCTTCTACAAATTTGTAAATCTATATTTCTTCTACATAAATAAAAGGAAAGTGAAATAGACATCGAAATGTAGTAAGTGAACTTAAGGACTGTAATAATATTTATGCAGAAGTATTCAGTAGATTAACTGAACTGAAACAAAATTAAATGTACAATATATGAAAAACTGAAATTTTGGTAACTAAAAATTGAAGAAAAAATTTTACTTTTACATGATAAATATAAAATTACTCTTTCAGATCGTCATATTAAAATCTTTTCTGAAGGTGATAATAATTTAGACAACATTGTTGGATTAAATTTTATGTATAGTGGTAAAAAAACAAAATAAAGGTCATTCTAATCATGTTATTTTAGAATTTTTGTATGTTTTTATATTTTTAACTGAATAAATTTAGTTTGTTGAATGTTACATTTTAAGTAAAAAACTCATTTTTCTAATGAACTGGAATTTTTTGTAGGTAAGATACATTTTTGAATGGGGGATACAGCAAAACTAAAATCTTGGTTTTGAAACAGGGAATTTTAAAAAGATATGCTCTTTAATCCAGAATTCTCATATATATATATACTACTCGAAAACTTAATGTAAAACTCATTTGTCACACACTAACAAATGAACAGAAAAAGCAAGGACGAAGAATTTCTACTGAAATACTCGATATAGCTAGAAGGGATCCAACATTTCGGTCAGAGTCTAGTGCTGGAGATGAAAGTTGATGAAACCAGTAGGACCCTCCTACAAGCGCCAAAGTGCATCCAAAACAATCGAACGACACCCTTCGAGAACATAAACAATGGTGAGCATATTCTTCGCTAGTAAAGGATTAGCATGCCATGAATATGTTCCTCGAAATCAGTGAACCAAACTCTTTACATAGATGTCTCGAAACATTTTCAAAAGCCAATTCGAAGGCTCATCCTCCATTGTGGCATTCTTAGCACTGGTTCTTACTGCATGATAATCCAAGACCCCAAACTGCTTTATCTGTTACCAACTACATGGCCACACATTCTGTTACTGCCATCTCACATCTGTCGTATTCGCCCGACCTCTCGTCTTGCGAATTTTCTTGTTCTTGTGAGTGAAAAGCGACTGAAAGGAAACCTTCAGCGAGATATCGCAGACGCCCAACAGGCTCACAAGCAGCACACTTGAAAATGCCGCTGCTTGCTTCTAATACCTCCAGAAACGTTGGCAACTGTGTATGGAGAACCTTCGATAGGATCTAGGTTCACTACTTGTGTAAGTGACATATTCTATTTTTTTGTCTAAACCTGTCCTGGAACTTTTCTGACAAAGGCAGTATCCATAGTGGTTGAAGAACGATCAAACCATGAGCGGCCAACCAGATATCAGATGTCAATGACTCGTCACAGGATGTGGAGGCTGGTGGCTTGCTGAACCAAGAAGCTATGAAACTGGAGGTGATATTTTTTGGTTCTTCAGTGTGTGATATGCTCTATACAGGAAGGAAGAAGGATTGGGTTTAATGTCCCATGGACACTGAGGTCATTATGACACAAACTCAGGTGCTGTCACAGATGGCGACCGGTCATGCCTGTTGAAAGAAAGCATTCTAGCACTTGCCTGGAGTGATTTACAGAAATCATAAAAGACCTAAATATGGATAGCTGGATGTGGGCTTGAACCATCATCATACTGAATATGAGTACAAGCTGCTAACCATTGCACCTTTTCGATTGATCGACCAGTACTGGAGACAACGGAGATATCTGAAAGAATGTCACAATATGTTAATCACCATTGTCATCCAAGCGTTTAGAACGCGAAATCTCGATGATTGGCTAAAATTTACAGACGCGCGAAATTTGGCACAGACTTCAATGTGAGATGCCTTTAACAGGTTCCACAACGAAACAGTGTCTCGAAATTTGGTACAAAATCCGAAGAATTTCTGGTCATATGTAAAGTACACAATCAGCAAGACGCAGTCAATACCTGCACAGTGCCGATGGTACTGTTACCGACGACTCTGCCGCTAAAGCGGAGTTATTGAAAGCAGTTTTCTGAAATTCCTTCAGTAGGGAAGTCGAATGGAATATTCTAGAATTTGAAACACAAACAGCTGCTAGCATGAGTTTCTTAAAAGTAGATACCTTAGGGGTTGCGAAGAACTCAAATCGCTTGATATGGGCTAGTCTTCAGGTCCAGATTGTATACCGATTAGGTTCCTTTCAGATTACTCTGATACAATAGCTCCCTACTTAGCAATCATATACAACCGCTCGCCCACCGATAGATCTGTACCTACAGATTGGAAAATTGTGCAGGTTCCACCAGTGTTTAAGAAGGGTAGTAGGAGTAATCCATCGAACTACAGACATGTATCATTGACTTCGGTTTACAGTAGGGTTTTGGAGTATATACTGTATTCAAACATTATGAATCACCTCGAAGGGATCTATCTATTGATATGTAATCAGCATGGTTTCAGAAAACATCGTTCTTGTGCAGCACAGCTAGCTCTTTATTCGCATGAAGTAATGGCCGCTATAGACAGGGGATCTCAAGTTGATTCCGTGTTTCTATATTTCCGTTCCTCACAAGCGACTTCTAATCAAGCTGCGGGCCTATGGGGTATCGTCTCAGTTGTGCGACTAGATTCGTGATTACCTGTCAGGAAGGTCGCAGTTCGTAGTAATAGACGGCAAATCATCGAGTAAAACTGAAGTGATATCAGGTGTTCCCCAGGGAAGCGTCCTGGGACCTCTGCTGTTCCTGATCTATATAAATCTGACAATCTCATCAGTTCTCTTAGGTTGTTCGCAGATGTTGCTGTAATTTACCGTCTATTAAGGTCATCTGAAGACCAGTATCAGTTGCAAAGTGATTTAGAAAAGATTGATGTATGGTGTGATAGGTGGCAGTTGACGCTAAATAGCGAAAATTGAAATAAGAACACCGTGAATTCACTGTCCCAGGAAGGAGGTGAGCCACAAGAGTTCCAAAAGGAATCTGTTGGAATTCGATTACTCGATAAATATTACAATTCTCAAGGCTGTCAAATCAACTAAGTACCTACATCTACGTGACTACTCTGCAATTCACATTTAAGTGCTTGGCAGAGGGTTCATCGAACCACAATCATACTATCTCTCTATTATTCCACTCCCGAACAGCGAGCGGGAAAAACGAACACCTAAACCTTTGTGTTCGAGCTCTGATTTCTCTTATTTTATTTTGATGGTCATTCCTACCTATGTAGGTTGGGCTCAACAAAATATTTTCGCATTCGGAAGAGAAAGTTGGTGACTGAAATTTCGTAAAAAGGTATCGCCGCGACGAAAAACGTCTATGCTGTAATGACTTCCATCCCAACTCGTGTATCATATCTGCCACACTCTCTCCCCTATAACGTGATAATACAAAACGAGCTGCCCTGGGTGTTAAAAGTACGAACAACTTCAGTTGGAAAGACCACATAGATAATATTGTGGGGAAGGCGAGCCAAAGGATGCGTTCCGTTGGTAGGACACTTAGAAGATGCAAAAAGCCCACTAAACAGACAGCTTACACTACACTCGTTCGTTCTCTGTTAGAATATGGCTGCGCGGTGTAGGATCCTCACCAGGTGGGATTGACGGAGGACTTCGAAAGGGTGGAAAAAAGGGCAGCTCGTTTTGTATTATCACGTAATAGGGGAGAGAGTGTGGCAGATATGATGCGCGAATTGGGATGGAAGTCATTAAAGCAAAGACGTTTTTCGTCGCGGCGAGATCTATTTAGGAAATTTCAGTCACCAACTTTCTCTTCCGAATGCAACAATATTTTATTGAGCCCAACCTACATAGGTAGGAAATAAAATAAGAGAAATCAGAGCTCGAACAGAAAAGTTTAGGTGTTAGTTTTTCCCGCGCGCTGTTCAGGAGTGGAATGGTAAAGAGATAGTATGATTGTGATTCGATGAACCCTCTGCGAAGCACTTAATGTGAATTGCAGAGTAATCATGTAGATGCAGATGTAGTTTGTCAGGTTCGTGTTGACCAGTTGCTATCAGCTTAATTTGTTGCTATAAGGTGGAAGGTGTTTATGTCATAACTGAATAACCATTTCCAGCGGTTGGTCCTTCATATCAGAGCGCTCAGTTTGGGACGCCTTAGCTACCATCTGTGCAGCTTATCGCACACCTTCATGTCGACCCATCAAGTGCCCGCCCAACATCACTGCTCTTCGCCTCTGGCGCTGCTCTGAGAGTTATCGATCTGTTTACATCTGTTATAATCTGCGTCATATAGGAAGGTGCTTATGTACATAGAGGCGGAGCGCTGGGGAAGCCTGTAGGGGAAGAGTTTGTGCATGTGTGGTGACAGAGAGCAGGCAAACGAAGCCTGCATTGCCGAACTGTGCTGCTGCAGTCAACAATCAGTTGCATTTAGCAATGGTACATCGTATAATACTTTCAAATCTACGAGGAGAATAATACACTTTAAAACATATTTCGGTCAATCTCCTACAAGAGAGAAATCTTACTTCACATCTTGACATTCCATCTACCACTCCACAGCATTTGTCTGTATCACACTGGAAGGCGAGAATAGTGGACATAGCTTTGTGAGGTCGCTAAGTTCAATTTTTCCAAAAATATCAGTTGTCTGATATGAAGATATTCGAAGGTGGTTGCGACAATTGTAATTTATTGCGTTTTGGACTGTATTATAAGTAAAAACTGTAACACACGAGAAAATTAACTTAAAACTCATATCTAAATCAGTGCTTATGATTGACAGCTGATTCTACTGCACATAATTTTTTAAATACATGTATGTGAAACTGTCTGATTGTAGTTAAATGTAAATAAATCTGTATAAAAAAGAATTACTGGTAGCAGACACGAGAGTAAAAGATTATCGTAAAAATTGTTAGTGTGTTGTCATATTTTTCGCTTTCAAGTGGCATTACAAGTGTAAACTGACTCCTTCGACATTATGGTGAAAGACACTTTTTATAATCTATTGAAAAAGCAAACAATTATCCATCTTCTGTGAATAACTCGAGGGAATTTTTACCGATAACGTCAGAAAGCACCTATATCTCGGCAGGCAACCTTCCCTCTCATTTTATAGCCTTTTCCAATTCCTGCCTTGAAAATGATAAGGGTTCACATGTAGCAGCATCAGAGTTTTTGACGTTTTTATCCAGCCGTGCTCTCTCCGTTGAATAGAGAGTACAGCACGTTGGCGAAAGCTTGACTTCTCCTTGGGCAACATATTGAAAATTATAGTCTACATACTTCATAGGAAATTCCTAATCAGTATAGGTTAGGAAGTTCCCATGTAATATGTATGCACTGATATGTTGACGAACGTATTTTCGATATCATAAGTCTTTAAAACCAAGAAACGGCATTACTTCACTTTGTTCCAAAGTTTATATCATAAGACCATCATTACTGCTATCCTAGAGCGTGTGTGAACCACTTGACTGTAAATTTAGTATGATACTTTCAAGGCGTATATCCACTTCACCTCCCTATAAGCGTCTTATTTCCGGAGCTTTTCAGTGTGCCATACACAGCGTACCCACGCTGAAGGGAGATGTTTTATGTTACTTCGTCCACAAGCGATTCAGTGTCTGTTAAATTGAATGATTTGTTTCTTGCACTCAAACCTCCCACCCTGTGCCCAAATTAATTCTGTCGAATTATACTGACAGTAGTGTGTGGGCAAACGTAAAATTGGTGGGACCACATTCAGGTGCAAGAAGGCCAAATTTGTACATTCCATCGCGTGACCTATATACGTTGACGAGCTGTAAATGTTCGCCACGAGTCTGGCCTAAACTGTGCGGAATATTTTTATCTTTAAGCCAGAGCACAATATGCTCTTTTGTGGTGTCCGTATTTCGTGTTTTCTTTGTAACAGCTGAACGATAACAGGCACGGAAATCACAATGACCGTATTCGAAGCAAAATATGGCAAGCATTGTTCACTGAACCACTTCTTGAAACTGAGGGCTTTATTTTCGCACAACAGTCCCTGCTTATGTTCTTACATCTAAATACAGGTTTACTCTCAACAATAAAAGCAGAAGAAGAGAATAATTATCCGAGACTCTTTTCCCATGGGAATTTTAAAACCAACAGTACCATCACTCATTTTTTTCTAATTCACCCATGTTTCATCTAGATAATACGCTTTGAACTACCTCCTTCTCTTGCATTGTGCATCTTTATGAGGGTTGTTGCTTGTGTTGCACCCATGTCACTTCTTTCAATAAAAACCCTGTTCTTAATTGACTTGCGACCAATGTCTTTTTAAATGTTTTGAGTTGATGGAGCGCAACGTTTGAAGCCAATTTTCTTATGCATATTAGAAACAAGCTTTTGTAAACTCGAATATTCTCCACTCATATACATTTCAAACACGGAGCACTTTAAAATACCGTTGTCAAAACCATCCATTTTTGTTACAGGTTTTTTGCAATTTCGATGCTTTCCAGGCGGCATGAAACCAAATTTTCCTGAGATTTGCACACCTCTGATACTTTTATTTACTATTCCCTGTGCAATGCTTTTGCCGACAGATGCTTCTGAAGTTCATTATTGTATTTTCAAAATGTCAAAAATAGGAATCCCACTTTCAGATCAATGTTTGAAAAAATTGTAAAAGCGATAAATAAACTTATTCGCTTGCTTACGAAGTACTTTACGTATATTGCAGTTACCTGACGTATTTATTCGGAAATCGCACCAAAGCGTTTACAGAAACATACTCACAGCCCTATAGCTACAAGACAATAACATCGAAAAGTGAATGAACAATTCAGTCGTCCTGTGAATGAAATACATTGTCGCGCAATATGAAGACAGTGCAGCGGGTGGGAGGGAGATTCTCGCAGTCTAGTTGTAAATCCCTGCTAGCAAGTCGGAGAGAGAATGAACCTTATTGGCAGTTTGCAGTTAAGGGGAGTAGGACGTCAAAAATTTTTAAAAAAGTAGATTTTTCAAAAATATGCTTATTTTGTGGCGCACATCTTCCTGAATAGATTGATGTATAAAACATATACATTTGAGGAGTTATAAGGTACGTAATTTGGTCTTAAGTGTATGGAGGTGCAGTGTCACACCCCTCTGCACAGCAGTCTTCTGTCATACGTAAGTGTATTTCGCTCTGTAGAATTCGAATGTAATATTTGTGCCAAAGATAGTCATACGTGAGACAAAGGACTATCGACATCTATACTTTCTCTGCTGCTATGGACATGCATTGTTTTGATCGCTGGTTTTGTTTGTTCTCTGTTTTGAAAGGCGTGAAGTGTGGTTCTGTGAACTTCGACACAATTTTCATTTTGCTGTGTTGTTTTGTGTTCGTTTGTGGCATATTATCGCCCAGGATGGCTTAAAAACTATGAAACAAGCAGTTTGGGCCTTATACTTCCACAAAATGTCCACAGACAATAACCGTATCCACTACTTATGGCCAAAGGAAGTGAATCATGGTGTGGCTATCAAAGGTCAATTGCTGGTGGTGAAGAATATCATCAATGGAATTCTCTACCAACTGCTGTAATGGAAGCCATCAGACCTATATTCAGGGACCTTGCAAATCAAAACTTACTGAAGAAATGCCTTCATGGTGGTACCCAAAACCGAAATGAAAATTTTAACCAATGTGTATGGGAAATATTGCCAAAAACCGTTTTTGTGGGAAGAAATGTACTTGCTATTGGTATTTCATGTTCTAATGACGATGTGCAAAGCAGGAAATATGTACTAGAGAAAATAGGAATTAAGCCTGGAGTGAACTGTATCAAAGCATTGTGTGCAACAGACAGAGAGCGTGTAGTGCAAACAGATAAATCATTTTTGGAGGTCATGAAATCAAGAAGACTGCATCATAGGAATGTGAAGAGGAAGGAAACTGATATTGAAAACGAATAAGAATCTGCATACGGTGCTGGACAGTTCTAAAATAAATGCCACATACAAGCAGAAACTTCCACGTCCATTTTCTGCAAAACACAATTTTCTGTACTTAGGTAAATGTAGCATCCAAAATAAATATCCTATCACTATCAAACTTGATATGCTTATTAAACACAAACTCCTTAATGCAAATTCTAGAATTTTCCAAATCAATTACAAATTGTGGTAAAAAATGGGATAATTAACTATAAAATTTGAGTTTTTCTAAACATGAAGTTAAAAATGTAATAACTCAGTCATTTTTTCATAAATTAAATACTTTCGATAGCTTTATACTCCTTTAAGGATGATTTGTATGCTGTGGAAAATTCATTCAAGAAACTCTCTTACTCATGAAGAAAAGTGTACCTAAAGCAATTAAATGCAGCCAATGGTAACGGAGAAAATGGTCGAATTTCACATATAAAACAAATTGCTTTTGTTATGCTTCTCAACATCCACTGCTATCAGTGTGAATCCTGAATACTTCTTGGTCATGCTGACAAGTTTTTATGAATTTATTTGTAAAAGTATAGACAGTGGAAATTAAAATGGCCTGTGGTGCATCTCCTGCTATAAGTCGGGCCCTTTGACGTCCTATGCGGATCGATTACCAAACAGAAGACATCCAAGCCAAAACATTATTCGAAATTGCACTCAACGTGCTGGAAATAGACACATGCACCATCTACCTCGTCATCGCGGCCACAATGAAAATGGCGCTCGTGCTCTTACCGTTTACGCCTGTTTAAATGACTCAAATGGTTCTGAGCACTATGGGACTTAACTTCTGACTTCATCAGTCCCCTAGAACTTAGAACTACTTAAACCTACCTAACCTAAGGACATCACACACATCCATGCCCGAGGCAGGATTCGAACCTGCGACTGTAGCGCTGGCTGACACAGGCAACGCCGTAAGATATGTAAATACGAGCGCATTTTTACCAATAGGCCTTGGAAATGATAAGAGGTGAGAATGATTTTTTATAGATACGTTATGTTCACCGATGAAGCCACATTCAAAAACAATGGCGAATTAAATGGTCATGATATTATTGGTCCCCAGTCAATCCACGCTGGCACGGACCCATTGACAACCAACACAAATGGTCGTTAATGGTCTTGTGTGAGATTTTAAACGGTTACTTGGTAGGGCCGTACTTTTTTAACTGAAATGTTATTGGGAATCTTATTTACAACTTCTCTGCGATGATTTGTTGGAGCTAATGAAAGCGGTTGATTCAGAAACTAGGCAACGAATGTGGTTCCAACAGAACGTAGCAGCTCCCCATTATGCTAAAAATGTGCAGAACGTTTTAAATTTACGGTACCCTGGTCGATGGATAGGACGCGGCGGACCAATTGAGTGGCCTTCACGTTCACCAGACCTAACATCCCCTGATTTTTTTTCTTGTGGGGTTATTTAAAAAATATTGTTTATGAGAGACACTCACAACCCGAAACGATATGGAGCAACGCATTCGAAGAGCGTGTGCAGCCCCACCACGGGATGTGCTGCTCAAAACTGTGGGCAACTTTCGCAGACGATTGACTTTATGCATTGAAGCAAATTGGGATAATTTTGAACAATTTCTTATCCGCTAATTTCAGTAATTAAGCACCCCAAATTGTGAGAGGCAAGGCGACTCACACTAATGAAGCACCTCACAGGCCGCCTTCGTGCATGGAGGGAACTACAGTACTTGTGTGTCACCTGATACCTGGATTTTCCTCGCAGATGGACAGCTGCGCCAGTTCCTTCGCAAGAATGGCAGGTCGCTGCTTCCTCACCAGCTGATCGCCATGTGCCGTGACGCGGCACACGGTATGTGCTACCTCGAGTCCATGAACTGCGTGCACAGGGACCTCGCTGCCAGGAACTGCCTCAAAGGTATTCTCTGCTCTAAATTTAATCAGTTTCTTATTACGAGGGTAGTTTGAAAAGTTCACAGAACAGAATAGAATAAAAGGTACATACATCACTGAAACTTGTTTTCTTTTTTCAATGTAGTCTCCTTGTAGATTAATGCACTTGGTCCAACGATATTCCTGTGCCGGCCTCGGTAGCCGAGCGGTTCTAGGCGCTTCAGTCCGGAACCGCGCGACTGCTACAGTCACAGGTTCGAATCCTGCCTCGGGCATGGCTGTGTGTGATGTCCTTAGATTAGTTAGGTTTACGTCCGGCCCCGGTAGCTGAGTGGTCAGCGTGACGGAATGTCAATCCTAAGGTCCCGGGTTCGATTCCCGGCTGGGTCGGAGATTTTCTCCGCTCAGGGACTGGGTGTTGTGTTGTCCTAATCATCACCATTTCATCCCCATCGACACGCAGGGCGCCGAAGTGGCGTTAACTGGAAAGACCTGCACCAGGCGAACGGTCTACCCGGTGGGAGGCTCCAGCCACATGACATTTCATTTCAGTTAGGTTTACGTAGTTCCAAGTTCTAGGGGACTGATGACCGCAGATGTTAAGTCCCGTAGTGCTCAGAGCCATTTGAACCATTTTGATATTCCTGTGCCTTGATCCCATCTCGAAAATGAGTTTCCTCCAGGCCTGAAAAATAGTTGTCAACTCTGGAAATAAATTCTTCGATTGAAGTGAATCTTCGTCCACCAAGAAAAATTTCCAGTTTTGGTAAGAGATGCAAGTCTGACGGAGCGATATCATGTGAATAAGACAGGTGTGGCAACAATTCACACCTTAGCTTGTGTAATTTTGCCACGGTGACGGTACATTTGCGCGGGCGCGCATTGTCTTAATGGGAGATGACTTTTTTCCTTGCTAAATCTGGCCTTTTTTCGGGTATCTCTTGTTGCAGTTTGTCCAGGATCTCAGCATAGTATCCTCCAGTAATTGTTTGCCCAGTGGGGAGATAATATACAAACAGAATCCCCTTCGCATCCTAGAACCTTTCCCGCTGAAGGAATTGTCTTTGCGTTCTTTGGTGGCGGAGAAACAGCATGTTTCCACCGCTTTGTCTGTTATTTTCCCTCTGGGGTATAGTGGTACACCGACGTTTCATCTGTGATCACAAACTGGCGCAAAAAATCTTGCTCGTTTTTACTCAAATGAGCCTAACATTGTCCCAATAATGGCCCATTCTCGTGCGTTTTTGAGGCAGCGTTAAGAGTCGTGGCACCCACCTTGCAGATAATTTTTTTTCATTTCTAATTATTCAGTTAAAATGTGATATACCCTTTCTGGTGACATCTGGCAAGCGTGAGCAATTTCGTGCACTTCAATTGGCGATTTTCTGGGACCATTTTGTGCACTTTTGCAATTACTTCTGAGGTAGCGACTCATCTTGGCCTACCACTGCGCGGATCACCATCTAATCTCTCCTGACCAAATTTAAATTCATGTGCCCTCTTGGTAACAGTCGAATATGAAGGAGCAGAGTCCCCTAGTGCTTTCTGGAAATCGGCATGAATGTCCTTTGCTTTCGTGCCTTCCTTTATATACTTAATCACTGCTCGAATCTCGATTTTTTTCCATATTCGAAAAGCACTACGCTGCAACAACAACAAAGCCACGTCACCGCCATAGCTCTCTTGCAAGAGCACTGAAAAGGCAGGTGTTTGCAGGCAACAGTCCAATGAATGTCACGTGAACAACTTGTTGCGCTGGCGCTGACCTCTCGTGGTGATTTCGAGAACTTTTCAAACCAGCCTCGAACATTGCCTGATAAGAAGCTAAGTACCCTGAAGTGGAGGACGAAGCGACATGGGACTTTACCGGTTGGGAGGGTATGTAATGTTACGAGGGCTATCCACAAAGAACATTTTTTTCGTTTGTGTCAGTTAGGGGCGGGGCTAGCGCGGCCATCTTGGTGTCATGGCATTCCGCCGCTCAGTCGGCATCCTGCCGTGCTAGTGAGAGGTTCGTGCTGTACTGCTTGAGTTACTGTGACAGTTTGAAATGTCAGCGGTAATTGAAAATGCCGCGAAGTGTGAAGTGCGTGCTGTAGTAAGGTTTCTGAGTGCAAAAAACTGTACACCGATAGAAATCTTTCGGCTGCTTTGTGAAGTGTATGGGGACAACATAATCACTGACGGTGGAGTGCGTCAGTGGGTCATAAAATTTAAAAATGGCCGAACTAACGTTCACGACGAAGAGCGAAGTGGAAGACACAGGATAGTGACTGCCGAACTTGTCGAAAAAGTCGAATCGGCGGTCCGTGTAAACCGTAATTTCACAACAACGGAACTCTCTATGAGTTTTCCACAAATTTCGCGAAGTTTGTTAGACGAAATCATTACCGAAAAGCTTGGTTACCACAAGTTTTGTACAAGATGGATACCAAAAATCTTGACAGACATTCACAAAAATCAGCGAGTGGCTGCAGCGTTAACGCTTCTGGACGCTTACGAGAAAGATGGCGACTCATTACTCGATCGCACCGTTACTGGTGACGAAACACTGGTTAAGCATGTGAACTCCGAGACAAAATTGCAGTCAATGCAGTGGGGGCACACAAATTCCCCCCCAAAACCCAAAAAATGCATGCAGACAATGTCGGCAAGGAAGGTGATGGCGACTGTCTTTTGGGACAGAAAAGGTGTGATTTTTGTGCATTTCCTGGAAAGAGGCCATACAATAAACTCTCAAAGGTATTGCCAAACTGTGCACAACCTCAGAAGAGCAATACGAAACAATCCCACGGGAAAGTTGGGCTCAAAGATCTTGCCGATTCACGACAACGCCCGGGCCCACACGGCAAATGCCACTCGTGAAGTTGTCGAATCTCTTAAGTGGGAGTTGTTTCCTCATCCGCCGTACAGTCCCGACCTGGCACCGAGCGACTTCCACTTATTCCCAGCATTGGAGAAGTGGTTGGCTGTGCAGCGTTTTGATGACGACGCACAGAAGAGGTAACCACGTGGTTGAAGGCGCAGGCGGCCGAATTTTACGACGAATGAATTTCCAAGCTCGTCCATCGCTACGATAAGTGCCTTCATTTAAATAGCAACTATGTAGAAAAGTAGTATTTAAGTGTGGCTTTCATTTGTATATAATAAAAAAGATTTCCAATACTTTATTTATTTTTAATTCCAAAACGTAATGTACTTTGTGGATAGCCATCGTATTTCAGTAAATACAAAACTGAGTCAGATTTCAAAGAACTGTGCAGTATGAGCCCACATGTGAAACCCCCTCTTGACTGGATGAATGCAATGGTTCCACTGCGAAGGTCCTCAAATGTCGTGACTGGTCCTTCATATCCTCAAGAATGTCTCTGAACAGACTGGACGCCTGATATGTCCTACACTTCTTCTTGTGGGTTTTTTCTGGCCATGGGAGTACCTCAACATTAAACACACAGTTAATAGACACACATACCGTGTGCCGACAAGGATTAACCTGTCGAAAAATGCCGCTGTGAAGCCGTTGAACGAGGACACGTCCACGACACACTGTTGTGCTACACTTTGGTCACTACCAGCTGTGACCCGAAGTCACATTCAAACGGTTCCCACACTATGATGCCACGAGTCATACCACTGTGCCTCTTCAAAACACTGGAAGAGTGTCACCCCTCCATAAGTTTCCATACTCGCTGACGGTAGTGCAGGTGTAGTGCAGAGCCACGGTTCGTCGCTCTCTGAATGCTATGCAGCACCATTCTTTGGCATACTTAACTGAATGTATGAAGTTTGTGAAGCAGTGGCGAAGATTGATGGCAGGCGCGATGGTGGCTAACTGTACCCACGGCACTAGATGTGCGAATGCTCTACAAAATCTCTTCTTGGCGTCGGATTTTCAACATTTAGAGCCATTCTATTATGCCGTGAATACCAAATAATAGCCAGATCCACATCCGAGGCAAATCCCATCTGGTGCAGCTTCCACCTGCCTCTCTTAGCACTGTCGAGTTGCACCGTGCTAAGGTTAGGCACGCACTGCGTGCCGTTCACACAAAGCAGCCAAACCCACCTTTTACATCGCGCCATGCTAATTTCGATGGATAGGTGCGTCCCTACAGCGTTTACATGTTACAAATACAAGTACCCTAAACATGTACCAGCTTTTAACAAACAAAAAATTACTTTTCATAAACATCTTTACGTTAAAATCAAAGCTAGCAAACAAAATTCGTGAAACACTAACAGGTACAGTAACTAAAGCCAAATTTATGCGAGAAGTATCGCAGCCTTTTGAAATAAAAACCGGTGTTAGACAAGGTGATGGTTTATCGCCTTTACTGTTTAAATGTGTTCTAGGAAAAATTATAAGGATCTGGAATTCGGAGCTAAAATCTCACTAAATTGAGCCAATAGCTCTGGGGAGGAAAACAAGTGGAATTAAGATAAACTGCTTGGCTTCTGCGGATGATTTCGCAATACTTTCAGAAAACCTGACGAAGGAGTTACTCAAATAAACATTCTGGAAAAATTAACGAACAGAACTGGTCTCAAAATTTCAGTTTAAAAAACAAAATTCATGACAAATATAAAAAAATGCACCAAAATACATAGAAACACAAATATGTAAAATAGAGCGAGTAAATAAATATCTTGGAGAAACTATACAACAGAATGAACTAGAAAAATCTGCAATAGATGTAAGATTTAACAAAATGGAAAGAGCATATGGTTTGACCAAAAATATTTACAACAAGAAATGTATATCTAGAAAAACAAAACTAAAACACTACACCACAGTGGTACGACCAGAATGTCTATATAGACCTGAATGCCTAACGATGAACTAACTGCAGATGGTTGGAAAATAAGAAGTAATGAGGAGAACTACAAAAGTATGGAGAAAATGGCCAAACGAAGATTAACCTTTTTTGGAGATCTCTACCCAATGGATGGAAATATACTAACAAAACAAAATACTCCTATATTTCTGGAAGAAGAAATCGACAGTAGCATGGACTACAGAAGTAAGAAAAGATCTTGAAAGAAACAACATCAAAGAATCAGAAATAGCAGAAAGAAACCGCTTTAAAAACAAAATACTAAATTTGGAATGCTTTCAAAGCAGAGGAACTAAAAAATCGGGAACAACATGGACAGAAGAAGGAAGAGACTTCATGGGGAGAAAATGAGTGAGGGAATACTGGAAAAATAGGAAACAACAACAAAAGAAGAAGAGGAACTGAAGTTGTTAACGTTATCCCAGTTGGTCAATACGACTGCAAATAAAAAAAGGATCTTCATATTACGATAGTTTAAAATTTCAACATATTCTTTAGCTATTTTCATATATACAGGGTGGTCCATTGATCGTGACCGGGCCAAGTATCTCATGAAATAAGCGTCAAACAAAAGAACTACAAAGAACGATACTTGTCTAGCTTGAAGGGGGAAACCAGATGGCGCTATGGTTGTCCCGCTAGATGGCGCTGCCATAGGTCAAACGGATATCAACTGCGGTTTTTTTTTTTCAATAGGAACCCCTACTTTTTATTACATATTCGCGTAGTACGTAAACGAATATGAATGTTTTAGGTGGACCACTTTTTTCGCTTTGTGATAGATGCCGCTGTAACAGTCACAAACATATGGCTCACAATTTCAGACGAACAGTTGGAAACAGGAAGGTTTTTTAAATTAAAATACAGAACTTAGGTACGATTCAACAATTTATTTCGGCTGTTCTAATGTGATACATGTACCTTTGTTAACGTATCATTTCTGAGAACGCATGCTGTTACAGCGTGATTACCTGTAAATACGACATTAATGCCATAAATGCTCAAAATTATTTCCGTCAACCTCAATGAATTTGGCAGTACGTGTAACGACATTCCTCTCAACAGCGAGTAGTTTGCCTTCCGTAATGTTCGCACATGCGCTGACGCATGTTGTCAGGCGTTGCCGGTGGATCACGATAGCAAATATCCTTCAACTTTCCCCACAGAAAGAAAAACGGGGATGACAGATCCGGCGCACGACCAATCCACCTGTCATGACATATGCTATTCAATACCGCTTCAACCGCACGCGGGCTGTGTGCCGGACATCCATCATGTTGGAAGTACATCGCCATTCTGTCATGCAGTGACACATCTCGTACTAACATCGGTAGAACATTACGTAGGAAATCAGCATACATTGCACCATTCGTCCCATAAAGCCGCACCATACATTAACCCGACAAGGTCGCTGATGTTCCACTTGTCACACCCATCGTGGATTTTCCGTTGCCAAATAGTGCATATTATGCCGGTTTACGTTACCGCTGTTGGTGAATAAAGCTTCGTCGCTAAATAGAACGCGTCCAAAAAATCTGTCATCGTCCCGTAATTTCTCTTGTGCCCAGTGGCAGAAGTGTACACGACGTTCAAAGTCGTCGCCATGCAATTCCTGGTGCATAGAAATATGGTACGGGTGCAATCGATATTGGTGTAGCATTCTCAACACCGATGTTTTTGAGATTCCCGATTCTCGCGCAATTTGTCTGCTACTGATGTGCGGATTAGCCGCGACAGCAGCTAAAACACCTACTTGGGCATCATCATTTGTTGCAGGTCGTGATGCCCTTCCCTAAAGCATGAGTGGATGCTCCTGGCCAGAAGAAGTGTAAAGCCATATTGTTAAACGTGCCCATAGTGGCAAGTTCTTTTCCAGTTTGACTTGATTTTCTAATCACTGAAATAACATCACATACTCTCTCAACCCATGACGTTTCAATTCCTTCTGGACGCTTCATTTTTTTATTTTTTTTATTCTTTGTCAGCCAAGGTATACACTCAACAGCTGCGATATAGTCGCGTATACAAACAGTGATCCAATACTGTCAAATGTTTTATATTCCAGTCTTTGATCACAATATCACTTCTTTTGGCGATGATCGGTTTCAGTCCGTAATGACCATCCTCTGATCTTTTCTGCACCATGTCCTAAAGTGGTAAGGCCATATACAGGGTGTTACAAAAAGGTACGGCCAAACTTTCAGGAAACATTCCTCACACACAAATGAAGAACAGATATTTTGTGGACATGTGTCCGGAAACGCTTAATTTCCATTTTAGACTTCATTTTAGTTTCGTCAATATGTACTGTACTTCCTCGAATCACCACCAGTTGGCCCAATTGAAGGAAGTAAATGTTGGCTTCGCTGCTTGTGTTGAAATGCGACTCATTGCTCTACAGTACAAACATCAAGCACATCAGTACGTAGCATCAACAGGTTAGTGTTCATCACGAACGTGGTTTTGCAGTCAGAGCAATATTTACAAATGCGGAGTTGGCAGATGTCCATTTGATGTATGGATTAGCACGGGGCAATAGCTGCGGCGCGGTACGTTTGTATCGAGACTGATTTCCAGAACGAAGGTGTCCCGACAGGAAGACGTTCGAAGCAATTGATCGGCGTCTAAGGGAGCACGGAACATTCCAGCCTATGACTCGCGTTGGGGAAGACCTAGAACGACGAGGACACCTGCAATGGACGAGGCAATTCTTCGTGCAGTTGACGATAACCCTAATGTCAGCGTCAGAGAAGTTGCTTCTGTACAAGGTAACGTTGACCACGTCACTGTATGGAGAGTGCTACGGGAGAACCAGTTGTTTCCGTACCATGTACAGCGTGTGCAGGCACTATCAGCAGCTGATTGGCCTCCACGGGTACACTTCTGCAAATGGTTCATCCGACAATATGTCAATCCTCATTTCAGTGCAGATGTTCTCTTTCCGGATGAGGCTTCATTCCAACGTGATCAAATTGTAAATTTTCACAATCAACATGTGTGGGCAGACGAGAATGCGCACGCAGTTGTGCAATCACGTCATAAACACAGATTTTCTGTGAACGTTTGGGCAGGCATTGTTGGTGATGTCTTGATTGGGTCCCATGTTCTTCCACCTACGCTCAATGGAGCACATTATCATGATTTCATAAGGGATACTCTACCTGTGCTGCTAGAACATGTTCCTTTACAAGTACGACACAACATGTGGCTCATGCACGATGGAGCTCCTGCACATTTCAGTCTAAATGTTCGTACGCTTCTCAACAACAGATTCGGTGACCGATGGATTGGTAGAGGCGGACCAATTCCATGGCCTCCACGTTCTTATGACCTCAAACCTCTTGACTTTCATTTATGGGGGAATTTGAAAGCTATTGTCTACGCAACTCCGGTACCAAATGTAGAGACTGTTCGTGCTCGTATTGTGGACGGCTGTGATACAATACGCCATTCTCCAGGGCTGCATCAGCGCATCAGGGATTCCATGCGACGGAGGGTGGATGCATGTATCCTCGCTAACGGAGGACATGTTGAACACTTCCTGTAACAAAGTGTTTGAAGTCACGCTGGAACGTTCTGTTGCTGTGTGTTTCCATTCCATGATTAATGTGATTTGAAGAGAAGTAATAAAATGAGCTCTAACATGGAAAGTAACCGTTTCCGGACACATGTGCACATAACATCTTTTCTTTATTTGTGGGTGAGGAATGTTTCCTCCAAGTTTGGCCGTGCCTTTTTGTAACACCCTGTATATGGCCTTACCACTTTAGGACATGGTTTAGAAAAGATCAGAGGATGGTCATCGACAAAAGAAGTAATATTGTGATCAAAGTCTGGAATAAAAACATTTGAAGGTATACACTCTTTTATATGGACACTGTTTACTTACATTTTCTAGGAGTCTCAAGAGACTTATGAAGTGCGACAATATTTTGTTTCACCACATTTATCATGTAACTCCAGAACACTCGAATTATCAATCTGTGATTACACTTAGTATTATCGTTGATAAAAGTCGATTTTGATTTTCTTTCGTTCTGAGTTACCTGTGTACTGAGAAGTTTGTCGTCGAGTTCTCCATATTTAGTTATTTCTAAGTTTGGTTCATTTGTTTACAATATTGCCTGGAATTTTCGTAAGATTTGTGTAGACCTCTGTCTACTCTAGAATGCTGATACAGTTTTCTTTTTCCAGTGTATCAAAGACAGGAAAATTAGTGAATACGTTTACTATAAGACGCGTATTAAAATGTAGACATTGTTTTGGCTTTCGTTTGTATGTTCTTTATTTCTTGTACATAATTTTCATTCTATTTGTCCGATATTATTTTACATTCGAAAAAGACGATCGTGTGAAACCCAGCTCGCGCTATTCGTCCACGAGACTCAAAGGGCCCTAGACACGGGTTCCCAGATAGATGCCGTGTTTCTTGACTTCCGCAAGGGGTTCGATACAGTTCCCCACAGTCATTTAATGAACAAAGTAAGACCATATGGACTATCAGACCAGTTGTGTGATTGGATTGAAAAGTTCCTAGATAACATAACGCAGCATGTCATTCTCAATGGAGAGAAGTCTTCCGAAGTAATAGTGATTTCAGGTGTGCCGCAAGGGAGTGTCGTAGGACCGTTGCTATTCACAATATTCATAAATGACCTTGTGGATGACATCGGAAGTTCATTGAGGCTTTTTGCGGATGATGCTGTGGTATATCGAGAGGTTGTAACAATTCAAAATTGTACTGAAATGCAGGAGGATCTGCAGCGAATTGGCGCATGGTGCAGGGAATGGCAATTGAATCTCAATGTAGACAAGTGTAATGTGCTGCGAAGACATAAAAAGATAGATCCCTTATCATTTAACTACAATATAGTAGGTCAGCAACTGGAAGCAGTTAATTCCATAAATTATCTGGGAGCAGGCATCAGGAGTGATTTAAAATGGAATGATCATATGAAGTTGATCGTCGGTAAAGCAGATGCCAACTGAGATTCATTGGAAGAATCCTAAGGAAATGGAATCCGAAAACAAAGGAAGTAGGTTACAGTACGCTTGTTCGCCCACTGCTTGAATACTGCTCAGCAGTGTGGGATCCGTACCAGATATGGTTGATAGAAGAGATAGTGGAGATCCAACGGAGAGCAGCGCGCTTCGTTACAGGATCATTTAGTAATCGCGAAAGCGTTACGGAGATGATAGATAAACTCCAGTGGAAGACTGTGCAGGAGAGACGCTCAGTAGCTCGCTACGTGCTTTTGTTGAAGTGTCGAGAACATACCTTCACGGAGGAGTCAAGCAGTATATTGCTCCCTCCTACGTATATCTCGCGAAGAGACCATGAGGATAAAATCAGGGATATTAGAGCCCACACAGAGACATACCGAAAATCCTTCTTTCCACGAACAATGCGAGACTGGAATAGAAGGGAGAACCGATAGAGGTACTCAAGGTACTCTCCGCCACACACCGTCGGGTGGCTTGCGGAGTATGGATGTAGATGTAGATGTAGATAATATACAGGTTGGTCCATCTGGAGTTTCGAATGAGATTATATCGTAAACTATACATAGGGTAAAAATACTGGGTAAGACAAGTTCATAACCTCAAAGGGGGACATAAAATGATACTACACGTGACCTGCAGCCCCCGTCCCCTTGGGAGTGGAAACGCTCATTTTTTGTATTGCAGATTTGGATTGTGCATAAAACAGTAATCAAGTATTGTCTGATACATTTTTTAAACCATTGACAGATGACGCTGAAATCACGATAAAAGTAAAATTTCGGAAGAACTCTGATTTATTTAGAATTATCAGAGAAAGGCGCATCAAATCGATAAAAAATTTGCACCAATTCTTTCCTTACGCCAGATTAAGCTCTTTTTGTACAACATGTAATGTATCGTACTTTCTTTTAGCGTTACCCAGTAACAACGATATGGGCGTAGTGGCATGATGTTCCCACGCGGTGCTTCATTAGTGTGAGTCGCCTTGCCTCTCACAATTTGGGGTGCTTAATTACTGAAATTAGCGGATAAGAAATTGTTCAAAATTATCCCAATTTGCTTCAATGCATAAAGTTAATCGTCTGCGACAGTTGCCCACAGTTTTGAGCAGCACATCCCGTGGTGGGGCTGCACACGCTCTTCGAATGCGTTGCTCCATATCGTTTCGGGTTGTGAGTGTCTCTCATAAACAATATTTTTTAAATAACCCCACAAGGAAAAAAAAATCAGTGGATGTTGGGTCTGGTGAACGTGAAGGCCACTGAATTGGTCCGCCGCGTCCTATCAATCGACCAGGGTACCGTAAATTTAAAACGTTCTGCACATTTTTAGCATAATGGGGAGCCCGCTCCGTCGTGTTGGAACCACATTCGTTGCGTAGTTTCTAAATCACACATCTTCCATTAGCTCCAACAAATCATCGCAGAGAAGTTGTAAATAAGATTCCCAGTAACATTTTGGTCAAATAAATAAATAAATAAATAAATAAATAAAAGAAAATGTCCTATCAAGCAACCCTTTAAATTCCACACCAGACCATTAACGACCATTTGTGTTGATTGTCAACGGAACTGTACCAGTGTGTATTGACAGCGGACCAATAATGACAATTATGACGATTTAATTCGTCATTGTTTTTGAATGTCGCTTCATCGGCGAACATAACGTATCTAAAAAAAATCATTGTTCCCTCTTAACATTTCCAAGGCCCACTGTTAGAAATGCACGCGTATTTGCATATCTTACGGCGTTAATGCCTGTGTCAGTGTGATATGATACACAGATATTTATGTGCCTTCAAAATCCTCCAAACAGTTGATTTCGGTATTCCAATTTGTCTCTGAATCGCACGACTACTCATTTCGGGATCCAGTTGAACACACGCGAGAACGTTAACGGTACGAGCGTCACTTTCGTAGTATTCGCGATGACGAGCTGGATGGTGCATGTGTCCATTTCGAGCTCGCTGAGTGCAATTTCGAATAATGTTTTGGCTTGGATGTCTTCTGTTTGGGAATCGATCCGCATAAATTGCCCAGCTGGAGCGTAATTGTTATGACATTCACCTAAATTTAACATCATTTCAACAAACTCTGTAGGAGGACAGTGAGCGATATTTCGCTAAAGAATAATTTACTTTCGTCAGTTGATGTTTACAGTTCACAATCTGAAAGTGAAAAATGACGTCTAATCGCTTTGCACCGACCTTTATACTGAGCCATAGTTCGCAGTTTGGCCACGGTAGTGTCACAGTCGGGTGAGTAATGCAATTCTGAAGAGTTCCCGAACGAGATTTTAATACCTTCCATCAAAAACTGTGGAGAGTAGGACATATTTTGTAAAAAAAAAAAAAAAAAAAAAAAAATGGCTGTGAGCACTATAGGACTTAACATCCATGGTCATCAGTCCCCTAGAGCTTAGAACTACTTAAACCTAACTAACCTAAGGACAGCACACAACACCCAGCCATCACGAGGCAGAGAAAATCCCTGACCCCACCAGGGAATCGAACCTAGGAACCCGGGCGTGGGAAACGAGAACGCTACCGCACTACAAAAAAAAAAATACTTGGCGTAATGAAAGAATTGACATTTTGTATCAGTTTGGTACGTCATTCTCGTATCATTCTAAATAAGTCGGACGTCTTTCCCAATTTTAATTTTTCTTGATTTCAGCGCCATCTGTCAATGGTTTAAAAAATGTTTCAGACGAAACTTGATTACTTTTTTTTATGGATAATCCGAAACAGTAATAAAAAAGTGTTGGTTTCCATTTAAGATTTAAAAGTTGACCCCCGCCCCACCCAAGGGGGAGGGGTCTTGGGGTCACGTATAGTGTCATTTGATGTCCCCCTTTGAGCTTACGAACTTCTCTTACCCACAATTTTTACCTGATGTATAATCTTCGAGATAATCTCATCCGAAACTTCAGATGGACCACCCTGTGTGTCACAACCGCCACACTACATTTTACTAACTGATTTTATTGTGCATTACTTTTATTCGTTGTTTTTTTTTTCTCTGTGAAAGCCTAATTTAAGGATACTGTTACGAAATGTGTAAACGGGCGGCCGGGGTGGCCGAGCGGTTCTAGGTGCTACAGTCTGGAAGCGAGCGACTGCTACGGTCGCAGGTTCGAATCCTGCCTCGAGCAGGGATGTGTGTGTTGTCCTTGGGTTAGTTAGGTTTAAGTAGTTCTAAGTTCTAGGGGACTGATGAACTCAGCAGTTAAGTCCCATAGCGCTCAGAGCCATTTGAACCATTGGAACAAACAATGCATACGGCATGGAAAACTCTTATCTAAAGATAACATAGTAAACATTAACTCCTCCTGCACAGGCCATGAAGGCCCAAAGGTACCGACTGGCCGCCGTGTCATCCTCAGCCCACAGGCGTCACTGGATGCGGATATGGAGGGGCACGTGGTCAGGACACCGCTCTCCCGGCCGTATGTCAGTTGCCGAGACCGAAGCCGCTACTTCTCAGTCAAATAGCTCCTCAGTTTGCCTCACAAGTGCTGAGTGCATCCCGCTTGCCAACAGCGCTCAGCAGACCAGATGGTCACCCATCCAAGTGCTAGCCCAGCCCGACAGCACTTAACTTCGGTGATCTGACAGGAACCCGTGTTACCACTGCGGCAACATAACATAGTCCCTTTATATAAATAGAAAGTTAATCCATGTACAATGATCAGACAGAACATGATGTCCAACGACCTACTATTGATATAAACCCATGGTAGCGATAGCAGTGTCGCTTGGCACGGAATGCCTGCTAGTCAGACACACACATGGTGCATGTAGAGTCAGTGAGCATGCTGTCCGTGGTTAGAATGGGGAAGCTGGGCAGTCTACCTGAGTCTGACCGAGGACACATTCTGATGGCCCAGAGGCTCGGCACAAGCATTCTGGAAACTGCAGGACTTCAGTATTCGAGGAGTGCTGTGGTGAGTTTCTTCAACATGTGGTGAAACCAAGACATCCAGACGTCATGGAGTTGGGTGGCCGCCCCTCATTACAAACGTCAGACGTCGTAGGTTGGACAGTGGTAAAACTGTGGCGGAACTAGCATCAGACTTTAATGCTGGGCGGAGTACAAGTGTGCTTGAATGCATGGTGCACTGAACACTCCTAACAACAGGCCTCCACAGCTGACGACCCGTGCCTGTGCTACTGTTAACACCACAACATTGGCTACTACAGCTCAAATGGGCATGTGACCATCGGCAATGGACATTGGTGCAGTGGCAGAGTGTTGCACAATCTGATGAATTCCTATAACTTCATCATCGTGCTGATGGAGAGGTGCGAATCTGCCGCCTTCCAGGAGGACAGCTCACTGACACCTGTACTGCGGGACACAGACAAGGTGGCGGCGGCTTGATCGTGCTCTGGGGAATATCCACTTGGATATCCGGGGTCCAGTGGGGCTTGTGCAAGGCAACATAACGGCTAAGAACTATTGTTCACTGACTGCAGACCACGTACACCCCTTCAAGACGATCATGTTTCCAGACGGCAGTGGCATTGTTCGACAGGATAATGCACGGTATCACAAGGTCAGGGTTGTGACTGGACAAGGCGTCAGAAAAAAATGTGCTTAAAATCTTATGGGACTTAACTGCTAAGGTCATCAGTCCCTAAGCTTACACACTACTCAAGCTAAATTATCCTAAGGACAAACACACACACACCCATGCCCGAGGGAGGACTCAAACCTTCGCCGGGACCAGCCGCACAGTCCATGACTGCACCGCTTTACACTGCATAGCTAAGACGAACGTAGACGGAGCTACGCCGGCCAGATATAAGGACAAGTGTGGTCCTTATATCTGGCCTGCGTAGCTCCGACTACGTTCGCCTTAATGGTTTTCATTTTGGCAGACATAATCTTATGATTATGCGTCTTTATTGTTTTAATTTTTAATCTGTGATATGGCCAGTGTTTGGCTCACAAAATAATTTAATTTTTTGTTCTGAAGAAGATTCCATTACTGGAATCAAAACCTAGGTAAACGAATAAAAATTACCTTGCAACTGAAGGCTGACAAAATTGTTTATTTTCTGTACATTTCACGGTTGCTGTACGCGCTGCATTATGTTAAAGATTTGTCATTTATATATAATGTGAAAAGCAATAGTCCCATAACACTCCCCTGTGGCACGCCAGAGGTTACTTTAACGTCTGTAGACGTCTCTCCATTGAGAAGAACATGCTGTGTTCTGTTTGCTAAAAACTTTTCAACACACAGCTGGTCTGATATTCCGTAGGCTCTTACTTTGTTTATCAGGCTACAGTGCGGAACTGTATCGAACGCCTTCCGGAAGTCAAGGAAAATGACATCTACCTTGGAGCCTGTATCTAATAGTTTCTGGGTCTCATGAACAAATAAAGCGAGTTGGGTCTCACACGATCGCTGTTTCCGGAATGCGTGTTGATTCCTACAGAGTAGATTGTGGGTTTCCAAAAATGACATGATACGCTAGCAAAAAAGATGTTCTAAAATTCTACAACAGATCGATGTCAGAGATATAGGCCTATAGTTTTGCGCATCTACTCGACGGCCCTTCTTGAAAACTGAAACTACCTGTGCTCTTTTCCAAATATTTGAAACCTTCTGTTCCTCTAGAGCCTTGCGGTACACGGCTGTTACAAGGGGAGCCCTACACTATATTAGGTCGGTGTCCGAGTTTCTTTGGCTCTTCGGTGTACCATTCCGCGTTGTAAGTCAGTTAACTTCTGTCGTGCGGCCACAATCACGTCGAAAAGCTTTTCACAAGAATCACCTCAAAACGAATGACAGCCCCGGGAATGTACTACCCTTTTCTACATTGTGTATGCGATGCTACTGCAATCTGTATATGTGTATATCAGTATCATATGGCTTTGTCACCGCTGTCTAAAATGTCCTTTATGAATTGTCTCTATGCCATCTCTGTTTGAGACGAAGAACTTCCACCTCACCCTGTGTGAGCATTGGGAGGACCTAATGAAATACGAGGCTTGGAACTTTAATAGTGGCAACTATTTCCTTACAGCTCGTACAAAACAGATACGTGTTTGAAAATTTTACTGATCTTCAAAGTAGTCACCAGCATTGTGTACAACCCGTTGCCAGCGATGTGGAAGTCGTAGGATACTCTTGGCAGTGCCAGTTGTGTTGACAGTTGGAGCACTGCGGTCTATTGCCCGACGAATTTGTAGTAGTTCTGAAGCGAATGCCGCGAAGTGTTTTCCTCAGCTTAGAAATCGAGTTGAACTCACAAGGGCTTAAGTCAGGGGCGTGCAGTAGGTGGTATAGCACTTAGCAGCCCCATCAGTCAAACAAATCAGTAACAGCTTGCACTGTACGTGCTTGAGCACTGTCCTGCAAAATGATGGTCAGGTTCTGCAGAAAGTGCCATCAATTCTGTCTCTATGCTGTTCATTTTTGGAACACAACCTACGACCAGCTTAGAGACAGAAGTGAGTACACTTTCTGCAGGACCTGACCATCATTTTGCAGGACAATGCTCAAGCATGTACAGTGCAAGCTGTTACTGATTTGTTTGACTGATGTGGTTGCTACGTGCTATACCACCTACTGCACTCCCCTGGCTTAAGCCAGCGTGAGTTCAACTCGATTTCTAAATTGAAGGAAACACTTCACGGCATTCGCTTTGTTGTGTACATAGTTCTGCATAGTCAACGGGTACACAACTTTCCCACCAGAGCGTGCCGCGCTAAGCACAACAGCGCAGGCGCAGCACTCGCCCGTCTCTGCACTACGAGATGGCGCTGCCATAGAGACGGACCAAATTTTGCATCAACCGATCCGCGTATTAATATGTAACGCAGCCAATGAGACTGCTGATAACGTAGAAACTTTTCTCCTCGCAGAACACACTCATGCAGTGATATCTGAACGCGCGAGGTATTATAACGAGTGTACAGACCTCCGATTAGTCAGTCTGCATTTGTCTGCATTAGTCTGTAGTCAAGTTTCAGTCTGCGCCTAATAAGATTATCATATTCCTGTACAAAGCCATGAAGAGAAATGTATAGACACTTTGTCAAGTATCAGAGATATGTGAGAATAAGATTAACGTACCAAGACCAAACGAACTTCGGATTGTCAATTGTAAATAGCATCCAGAACCAAGTTAAGCTATTTTTATGCTTGTTACTATTTTAATAAATGTGGGTGAAAATTAATCAAGTTCTGTTTAAAGTTGGTCACCGTCAATCTGCTACTCTAAGCGTGCAAGTGGCATTCCTATCGTCTGACCTAACGGCAGAAGATAAACACGCCACGATAAGACCACGAGACACATTGCTGACACTCGCCTACTTCGTTAGAGCGACAAATCAAAGAATCTGATGGTGTGTGTATCGAAGGTCTTACAGTACGCACACCACACGCTTCAGAACTGTTACAAATACGTCGGGCAATATACCGTCCCGCTCGAAATGTCAACACAACTGTCACTGCTAAGAGTATCCTACGATTTCCACATTGCGGGCAACAAATTATACACAATGCTAGTGACTACTTTGAAACACATATCTATTTTGTACGAGCTGTAAATAAATAGTTGCCACTATTAAAGTTCAAAACCTCGTATTTCGACTGATCGCTGTTACACTTTCACACAAGAGTGAGCCGCAAAAATGACTGTCGATTAACGTTTTTGACTTCTTCCTCTCTGCAGGTGACGTAGTGAAGATATCCGATTTTGGATTGTCACGCGAGGTGGAGCAGTATTACCGGAGCGTCAACCAGATGAACCTGCCACTAAAGTGGATGGCGCCAGAATCAGTGTACGAAGGTCAGTAACTGATCAAATATTAAATGGAAATACTGTCACGAGCCAGAACACTATGACCACTGCTGACCACTAAACTATATGTCTCCTGTTGGCGTTGCAGACAAGTGACGTGGTAAGGAAAGTGTGTGAGTGGAGCAGAGACGAATGACGATTCTAGCCACGGTACGGGCCACAAATTGGAAAGTCCATTGTCACAAGCGTTGTTGACAAAGCACAATGTGTTAGGCACTACGACTTGGAAAGAGCAACTGCGGAGCTGGTCGGTTGATCACGTGCTACTATCGTGAGCATCTACAGAAAGTACACTACTGGCCATTAAAATTGCTACACCACGAAGATGAGGTGCTACAGACGCGAAATTTAAGCGACAGGAACAAGATGCCGTGATATGAAAAAGATTAGCTTTCAGAGCATTCACTAAAGGTTGGCGCCGGTGGCGACACCTGCAACTTGCTGACATGAGGAAAGTTTCAAACCGATTTCCCATACACAAGCAGCAGTTGACCGGCGTTGCCTTCTCAACCGTTGTTGTGATGCCTCGTGTGAGGAGGAGAAATGCGTACCATCACGTTTCCGACTTTGATAAAGGTCGGACTGTGGCCTATCGCGATTGTGGTTTATTATATCGCAACATTGCTGCTCAGACTGGTCGAGATCCAATAACTGTCAGCAGAATATGGAATCGGTGGGTTCAGAAGGGTAATACAGAACGCCGTGCTGGATCTCATATCACTATCAGTCGAGATGACAGGCATCTTATCCGCAAGGCTGTAATGGTTCGTGCAGCCACGTCTCGATCCCTGAGTCAACAGATGGGGACATTTGCAAGACAACGACCATCTGCACGAACAGTTTGACGACGTTTACAGCAGCTCGGAGACCATGTCTGTGGTTACCCTTGACGCTGCATCACAGACAGGAGCTGCTCCGATGGTTTAATCAGTGACGAACGTAGGTGCACGAATGTCAAAACGTCATTTTTTCGGATGAATCCAGTTCTGTTTACAGCAACATGATGGTTGCATCCGTGTTTGGCGACATCGCGGTGAACGCACATTGGAAGCGTGTATTCGTCATCGCCATACTGGCTATGGGGTGCCATTGGTTACACATCTTGGCCACCTTGTGTTCGCACTGACGGCACTTTGAACAGTGGATCCTGAACATTGAAACCCTACATTTCAGCAGGATAATGCACGACCGTATGTTGCTGGTCCTGTACGGGCCTTTCTGGATACTGAAAATGTTCAACTGCTGCCCTGGCCAGCACATTCTCCAGATCTCTCACCAATTGACAACGTCTGATCAATGGTGGCCGAGCAACTGGCTCATCACAATACGCCAGTCACTACTCTTGATGAACTGTGGTATAGTGTTGAAGCCGCATGGGTACATGTACACACCATTCAAGCTCTGTTTCACTCAATGCCCAGGCGTATCAAGGCCGTCATTACAGCAAGAAGTGGTTGTTCTGGGTACTGATTTCTCAGGATCTATGAACGCAAATTGCGTGAAAATATAATCACATGTCAGTTCTAGTATAATATATTTGTCCAATGAATACCCGTTTTTCATCTGCATTTCTTTTTGGTGTAGCAATTTTAATGGCCAGTAGTGTAGCTGTAGGACAGTGAGACCACAGAAGGCGACAAGGTGCCTGGCGTCGATGACTCATTGCAGAACTCGGTCAGAGGGCTGTCCTCTCTGTAGCGGCACCACAGTCTAGAATAGGGAAGTTAGATTTGATGCAATATTTCGGAGCACACAAGTTACAGCCGGGTGTGGAGTGGTTTGCAGTAAGTTACACTGACCAGCTGTTGCGAAGTGTAATGGAGGCTAGTAGGAGCCGTCGAACCGCTGCAAAGAGTAAATGCCGCGGTTCGCATATCGTAAGGTATAGGCAGAAGAGGCCCACTGGCGTAACCGGGGTGTGGGGCTTACGTCACTCGGAGCGATGCGTTACCGAAACAGAGGAGAGCAGCCGAGTGTAAATAGGTGTGGTTTTCTAACGAGAAGTGTGGCAGCTCACCTGGACGTTGGCGTATCACAGTCCACGGCGGGTCGTCGGTTCGACCCTCTGAGGCAGAGGCGGAGTCTGCAGCCAGCCAGGGCGGGCCACTCATCGGCTCGCTACCGCAGGCAGACGTCTCGGTTCCCGAAACACGCCGGAGACTTCCGAGGCGAGGGGCCGCAGGTTAGGACGCCGGATCGGGGGCGGTCGTTGCCGCTAGGAAGAAGCAGCAGTGGGGCCGGCCTACGGCTCCTGGCGGAATAATACGGAGTCAACGGGGACGGTGCCCACTGAGTCGGCTGCTGGCGCAGCCGTCCTGACGTAATCGGAACTCTACAGCTGTCGAACAAGGCCGGCACGGCACAGCGTTGCGTTGCACAGGTCGCTGGGGCGGTGGCCTCAGCATTGCGGCGCCTGTAACGCGGACCGAGGTCAACAAAGCACTGTAGCGGAAACGCATGAATCATGTGACAAGCTCAGGCGAGTTTTAATACGCCAGGTTCTGACACCACCCACTACATCTCTGTAAGGTAGGATAGGTCGCGATATGTGCCAAATCTGACGACAGAGAACAGTGCTGTTGCACGCACAGCTGTTCCAGACACACTCTGTGCTGTTGAACACACTGATCCACAAGAGACGAGGAGTCGATGTTTCCACACTGGATGGACGAACATGGACGATACGATTGCAGTTGGCACGGGATCGAGGAGATTGGGTGAATGGACACGTGTCTTCCGGTCAGACGAATCAAGTATCTTGCGACATTGACCCGGAGGTCATGCCTGGATATGCCAGGTGAAAGGAGGCTCAAAGTGTACTCTGCGCCACAGGCGAAGTACATTGGGTACAGCATTGTGCTGTGGAGGACGACATTCACCTGGGTTTCCATGGGACCTTTGGCGGTAATCCACTGCGCCATGACAACTGTGAACGACAATCAAGCTGCGGAGCTATGGGGTATCGTCTCAGTTGTGCGACTGGATTGGTGATTTCCTGTCAGGAAGGTCGCAGTTCGTAGTAATAGACGGCAAATCATCGAGTAAAACTGAAGTGATATCAGGTGTTCCCCAGGGAAGCGTCCTGGGACCTCTACTGTTCCTGATCTATATAAATGACCTGGGTGACAATCTGAGCAGTTCTCTTAGACTGTTCGCAGATGATGCTGTAATTTACCGTCTAGTAAGGTCATCCGAAGACCAGTATCAGTTGCAAAGCGATTTAGAAAAGATTGCTGTATGGTGTGTCAGGTGGCAGTTGACGCTAAATAACGAAAAGTGTGAGATGATCCACATGAGTTCCAAAAGAAATCCGTTGGAATTCGATTACTCGATAAATAGTACAATTCTCAAGGCTGTCAATTCAACTAAGTACCTGGGTGTTAAAATTACGAACAACTTCAGTTGGAAGGACCACATAGATAATATTGTCGGGAAGGCGAGCCAAAGGTTGCGTTTCATTGGCAGGACACTTAGAAGATGCAACAAGTCCACTAAAGAGACAGCTTACACTACACTCGTTCGTCCTCTGTTAGAGTATTGCTGCACGGTGTGGGATTCTTACCAGGTGGGATTGACGGAGGACATCGAAAGGGTGCAAAAAAGGGCAGCTCGTTTTGTATTATCACGTTATAGGGGAGAGAATGTGGCAGATATGACACACGAGTTGGGATGGAAGTCATTACAGCATAGACGTTTTTCGTCGCGGCGAGACCTTTTTACGAAATTTCAGTCACCAACTTTCTGTTCCGAATGCGAAAATATTTTGTTGAGCCCAATCTACATAGGTAGGAATGACCATCAAAATAAAATAAGAGAAATCAGAGCTCGAACAGAAAGGTTTAGGTGTTCGTTTTTCCCGCTCGCTGTTCGGTAGTGGAATAGTAGAGAGATAGTATGATTGTGGTTCGATGAACCCTCTGCCGGGCACTTCGGTGTGAATTGCAGAGTAGTCATGTAGATGTAGATGAACATTATTGTGGACAACCTGCACCACTTCACGTTTGATGGCATTTTTCAGCAGGATAACTGCCCATGTTATAGGGATGAAGCGATCTGAAGAAGTAAAGTGAACTCACATTGCTGGTTTGGACACCAAATTCCCATGACATGATGAGAAGCACCTGCATGCCTTGCTCATACTGTGACATCAACCAGTCAGGCCTGCAACATGAGTGCTCTGCCAAGCGAGTGCATTTGTTCTTATTTATCGCAAAACATCAATGACTGATTATGAGCTCTAGTACTCACAATTAAGCTACAAATTATTCTCATGTTTGAACATTATGCAACGGAAACGGATAACGCACATCTGACTATTAGTAATTTACACAACTCTGACTGTTAACTACACACTGGCAATACCACATTTTCTTTCTTACTCAACGGCTTTGATCAACACGTGGCCATCGCACTGAATGTGAATGGCCCACACATTATAAATTCTGGATATCATGACTACACACTATTCGAAAACAAGGCCACCAATCTTTTTCTTTTCACTATCTTTTTTTTATTCTGATAAATTCTATTATTCTATTACTACATTTTTATACTACAATGACACATGAGAAACTCCGCCCAGTGGGCATGGCCTTACATTGGTGATTCTCTATCTTATGGTCTCGTAATCATCTAACACTACCGTACACTTTCTGGATAGGATGGTGGATCTTCTGCTATATCTCACACTTCGACTCTCACACCCATCATCACGAAAGTTTCCTCCAGACCGAGCGGTACAAAAAAGAACATGCATAATCCATTGCCTCTGAACCTGTCTTGCTACTCTCCCATGCAAACCACACATACTTAAATTACATGAAATACATCACACTGGCAACATACCATACCACACAAAGAATAGTCACAACGTTATAATCACATCACTTTCAGCTTTCCCACTTCAATCAGTATTTATCCCAGTTTCACACAACACTGCCCCACTTCGTAACTTTTCTTTCCTACTACGAACTCTGGAGGATATATGCACGTCTTCCTGTGCAATGCAAGCCAAGCGGCGTTGCTGGATAGACGGCTGGCTCGCCTTGCTTCACTCTCAGAGTATTAGAGTTTGAATCACCAAATTGGATGTAGGGATTTCTTTTGTGGGAGTGCATATGTGATCAATTAAATGAATTTAAGAACTTTCAGCATTGCAGCGCGTCAGCAATCGTAATTATCTAAATAAATTATGAATAACCCGCCTCGATTGCGAAAATTCCCGGTGTTTACCCAGGTTTCAACGTGGATAACCACGCCTTCTTCGGAACAAAATAAAAAACAGCTTGCCTAAATGGGCATGGTGAATATCTAAAATGAACACCCACAACGGCAGGTCCCCGTAAAATTTATTAACATTACACGGTACATCCGTACCAAGTTAATAACACTAGTCATCTGCAGACAGTCTAAGGGGGATGCTCAGATTATCACCTAGATGATTCATGTAAATCAGGAACAGCAGAGGGCCTATGACACTACCTTGCGGAACGCCAGATATCACTTTTGTTCTGCTCGATGATTTACCGTCTATCACTATGAAATGTGACATCTCTGAGAGGAAATCAAGAATCCAGTCACACAACTGAGACGGTACTCCATATGCACGCAATTTGATTAATAGTCGCTTGTGAGGAACGGTGTCAAAAGCCTTCTGGAAATCCAGGAATATGGAATCGATCTGAGATCCCTTGTCGACAGCACTCATTACTTCATGGGAATAAAGAGCTAGCTGTGTTGCACAAGAACGATATTTTCTGAATCCGTGTTGGTTATTTATCAATAAGTCATTCTCGTCAAGGTGATTCATAATGTTCGAGTACAGTCTATGCTCCAGAGTCCTGCAAATTGAAGTCAGTGATATGGGTCTGTAATTCCATGGGTTACTCGTGTTTCCTTTCTTGAATATTGGTATGACCTGTGCTACTTTCCAGTCTAGGAACAGACCTTTCATCAAGTGAGCGGTTGTATATGATTGCTAAGAAAGGCGCTATTGTTTCTGTATACTCTGACAGGAACTTGACTGGTATACCACCTGGCCCAGAAGACTTGCCTTTCTTAAGTGACGGCTCTAGGCGCTTCAGTGTAGGACCGCGCGACCGTTACGGTCGCAGGTTCGAATTCTGCCTCGGGCATGGATGTGTGTGAAGTCCTTAGGTTAGTTAGGTTTAAGTAGTTCTAAGTTCTATGGGACTGATGACCTTATATGTTAAGTCCCATAGTGCTCAGAGCCATTTGAACCGTTTTTTCTTAAGTGATTTGAGTTGTTTCGCAACACCTAAGATATCTACTTTTATGTCACTCATGCTAACAGCTGTTCTGGTTTCGAATTCTGGAATAATTACTTCGTCTTCTTTCGTGAAGGTATTACGGAAAACTGTATTTAGTAACACCGCTTTAGTGGCACCATCATCGGTATCATTTCCATCGCTATCGCGCAGTGACGGTATTAATTGTTTTTTGCTATTGGTGTACTTTACATACGACCAGAAACTCTTTGGGTTTTCTATCATATTTTGAGACATTGTTTGATTATGGAAACTATTATAAGCATTTCGCATTGACATCCGTACTAAATTTCGAGCTTCCGTGAAACCTAGTCAGTCTTGGGGATTTTGCGTTTTTCTGAATTTGGAATGCTTTTTTCGTTGCTTCTGCAATAGTGTTCTGACGTGTTTTGTGTAGCATGTTGGATCAAAAAATGGTTCAAATGGCTCTGAGCACTATGGGGCTTAACTTCTGAGGTCATCAGTCCCCTAGAACTTAGAACTACTTAAACCTAACTAACCTAAGGACAGCACACACATCCATGCCCGAGGCAGGATTCGAACCTGCGACCGTAGCGGTCGCCCGGTTCCAAACTGTAGCGCCTAGAACCGCTCGGCCACTTCGGCCGGCATGGTTGATCAATACCGTCTCTTATTACCTTATGCGGTATGAATCTATCTTTTGCTGTCGATACTGTATCTTTGAATTTGAGCCACATCTGATAACACTTGCATAACTAGCTTCGAAGGAATGGAGACACTCTCTTAGGAAGGCATCAAGGGAATTTTTATCTGCTGTTTTAAACAGATATACTTTGCGTTTATTTTTAATGGTTTTGGTTAATATATTTTTGACCCTCGTTACAATGGCCTTGTGTTCACTAATCCCTATATCCATCATGACGCTCTCTATTAGATCAGGATTATTTGTGGCTAAGAGGTCAAATGTGTTTTCGCAACCATTTAGAATTTGTGTGGGCTCATGAACTAATTGTTCGAAGTAATTCTCAGAGAAAGCATTTGGTACAATGCGGAAGATGTTTTCTGTCTTCCACCGACTTTGAACATGTACTTTCGCGAACAAATCGAGGGTAGGTTGAAGTCTCGACCAATTATAGCTGTATGCGTAGGATACTTATTTGTAATGAGATTCAAGTTTTCTTTGAACCGTTCAGCAATTATATCATCTGAGTCAGGGGGTCGGTAGAAGGAGCCAGTTATTGTTTTAGTACGGCTGTTGAGTGTAAACTTTACCCATAGGAATCCGCAGGAACTCCCTATTTCAACTTCACTACAGACACAAACACACCACCGCCTGCTTTATTTAATCTATCCTTTCTGAACACGGTTCGCACTTCTGTAACAATTTCGGCACAATTTATCTCCGGCTTTAAGCCAGCTTTCTGTTCCTATAACGATTTCAGCTTCAGTGCTTTCTATCATCGCTCGAGGCTCTGGTACTTTTCCAACACAGCAACGACAATTTACAACTACGTCTGTTGCTTGGTCGATTCTCGTCGTTTATTTGTCCTGTACCCTTTGAGACTGGAGTCCTTTTTGGTTTTTCCCGAGACTGTCTAACCTAAAAAACGTCCCAGTCCACGCCATACAGCCAACTCCTGTGTGTAGTGGACACCTGGCCCATTTAGCGGAACCCGAAACCCCACCACCCTATGGCACAAGTCGAGGAATCTGCACCCTACACGGTCGCAGAACCGTCTGAGCCTCTGATTCAGACCCTCCACTCGGCTCCTCTATCGGTCCTGTCGACGATGCTGCAGATGGTGTGAGCTCTGCCTTCATCTCGCTACCAAGACTGGCAGTCTTCACCAACTCTGATAGCCGCTGGAAACCAGAGAGAACCTCTTCCAATACAGAGCGACACACGTCATTGGTGCCGACATGTGCCACCACCTGCAGCTCGCTGCACCCTGTGCTCTTCATGGCATCCGGAAGGACCCTTTCCACATCTTGGATGACTCTCCCCGGTATGCACATTGGCTTTCTTCCCGTCCTTAGCTGCCATATCCGTAAGCGGCTCCATCACCGACCATTACATCACTGTAACAGTATGAAGGCACAGCTCACACCATCTGCTGCATCGTCGACAGGACCGATTGCGGACCTTTGGTACAGAGCCGAGTGGATGGTCTCAATCCCCACTCCACAACACAGCTCCTACGGGTCGTTGAACATATAACATATGGCTTCAGCATAAACAAAGCTACAGGGCCGGTGTTCCCGGACATCGAAAAGGCTTTCGACCGTCTATGGCACAACGTCCTCATCCACAAACTCAGGTGCATCTAATACACTCATACAGACAGGAGTTTCGATACTGACATTGCAGGGAAAACAGTCAACACGACACGGTATACATGCGGGAGTACCCCAGGGAAGCATCCTAGGGCCCCTACTGTTTAACCTCTACATAAACGATCTCCCAACCACACACAACACAACGATGGCAATCTACGCGGATGACACAGCCATCCTCGCGCATGATTGGAAACTATCAAACATTACGTCACGCCTTCAGACTGCACTCAGAGTGGCTGAGCCTTGGTTGGAGAAATGGCGTGTTAGAATAAACGTCGACAAGTGCGAAGCCGTTCTGTTCACTAGAAGACCGAAGCAACTGCGCAAACACCGCTGCTGCAGACCAATAACTCTACATGCACGCCCAGTGCGTTTCCGTGAGAAAGTCAAGTACCTCGGTGTCTGGCTGGACCGGAAATTACTCTGGAGGGACCACATACAACACATGACCAACCAAACAAGCGCGAGGCTCAAACATCTCTACCCTATGCTCAACAGGTGTAGCGTACTGAACAGAAGGGAGTCGAGGTCCATGTACATGACACTTATTCGAACCCTGATGACGTACGCAGCTTCCGTCTGGGGATACTCTGCGCCTACTCGCCTGCAGCTCATACAAAACAAAGTACTCAAAATCATAAGCAATGCTCCACGATACGCACGCATCGCGGACCTTCACCGGGAATACCGACTTGAGACTCTCACGGAGGTAATCCACAAACTCACCACAAGACTATACGGAAACTCCAGACATTCGCAGAACCCGTTTACTCTGAATCTGGGGAACTACGACAGCCGGTCGCGGTGGTCTAGCGGTTCTAGGCGCTCAGTCCGGAACCGCGGGACTGCTACGATCGAATCCTGCCTCGGGCATGGATGTGTGTGATGTCCTTAGGTTAGTTAGGTTTAAGTAGTTCTAAGCTCTAGGGGGCTGATGACCACAGACGTTAAGTCCCATAGTGCTCAGAGCCATTTGAACTACGACCACAACCATAGATGGAAACATAAAAGACCAAAAGACATACTTGTAAGGATCTAACATCTATGGCCAAGCATACGCAAACATAACGGTACAGGCCAGCCCCAGTTAATCAGACGCCATTACTGGATATCCAGCTGGAATACACTGCCGAATAACTGGCACCATGCAGGGAAGCCGTACCGTACACTGCACGCAGACAAGCCCCACACACCCCCCACACAGTGAGATGATCTATGGCCGATCTCCCACTACTGTATAATGATCTTGATTGTTCCAGGAATGTAGCAGCTGCAGCAACTGGGATACATCGCCATCGCTTGCACGGTAATGATGCATGATACCCATACTAACAAATCCAACCTTGCATGAACTATTGCAGCTAGTAAGCCACTACTGCTCTTACTACCCGTCCCACTGTCGCAGAGGTTTTTTTTTCCCACGGCACGAGCCATGGCACTCTTTTCCCTCTGCTCTTCAAATCGCTACCCTCACTCACGTTTCGTCCACTATGCATCACCTGATGGACCGTGTTAATGCGTAGTCTTACCCAGATGCACGGATAACATCACAGCCCAGAATCCTGTGATCCACTTACTAGATGACTAACATGTTTACGGAGGTGACAGTAGAACTTTTGGTTTGGCCACAACGTTGGTGCGGGCGTGGAGGGGCCCCATCTCTCTATAAATCCATCACCCGCCTCACATTGGAGCTCCCAATGACAAGCAATAAATATAAGCATCAGGAAGTCTTTTCTGAAAGTATTTGTATGGAGTGTAGTAACGTATAGAAGTGAAACATGGACGACAAATAGTTTATACAAGAAGATAATAGAAGCCTTCGAAATGTGACTCTACAGAAGAATGCTGAAGATTAGATGGGTAGATCACATAACTAATGAGCAGGTACTGAATTGAATTGGGGAGAAAAGGAATTTGTGGTACAACCTGACTGGAAAAAGGTATCAGTTGGTAGGAGAAATTCTGAGGCATCAGAAGATCACCAATTGGAGGGAAGCGTGCCACAACTTGGCTATAAGAAGGGATCAGTTGGTAAGATACGTTCTGAGACATCAAGAGACCACCAATTTAGTACTGGAGGGCATACGAAGAGATGACTACACTAAGCAGATTCGGAAGGATGTAGGGTGCAGTAGTTATATGGAAATGAAGAAGCTTGCACAGGATAGAGTAGCATGGAGAGCTGCATCAAACCAGTCTCTGGACTGAACACCACAACAACAACAAAAACAACAATCTTGTTTACATGATACCACTACATCATATTCCCCAAAATGTAGTCTTATAACACCCACAAATCGCCGCTATCTATTATTCTGTTGCCAGATTTTAAATTTACATTAATGTTTGACGCTTCAAAGTTCAGTAACACTCAAACAATTTCAACGACTTTTGTTTGCTATACAATCTGTCAAACAGTCCATCCGCAGGATTATGTCTAAAATCAAATGAGGTATTACAAAATGTTATGCGCCAAAGTAATTCCCCTCACTTCGGATTCCAAAAGTACTCGACGTTTCACCATTACACTTAATTTTTCCTTAGCTCCGATACTTTTATGGACACTTGTCTGTCCATAATTTAATTATACGCACAAAACACTGGCCCACGATGTATGTGATTTTCATGACCTTTGTGTACCTCAGAGAGCCTGAATCGCTGCTGAATTACATTCTCAAGGTCGGCCGACACAATATTACAAATGTGGCTGAACTGTTTTGCCTCAACAGTGTCCACCAGTTGAAAGGGATGTGCAGACACTAGAATCAGTCAAAAGGGCACATCTGGTCCTGAGTCGCTGAGAGATTTGTCTGCCACCGTAACAAAACACTGGCCCACGATGTATGTGATTTTCATGACCTTTGTGTACCTCAGAGAGCCTGAATCGCTGCTGAATTACATTCTCAAGGTCGGCCGACACAATATTACAAATGTGGCTGAACTGTTTTGCCTCAACAGTGTCCACCAGCTGAAAGGGATGTGCAGACACGAGAATCAGTCACAAGGGCACATCTGGTCCTGAGTCGCTGAGAGATTTGTCTGCCACCGTAACAAAACACTGGCCCACGATGTATGTGATTTTCATGACCTTTGTGTACCTCAGAGAACCTGAATCGCTTGCTGAATTACATTCTCAAGGTCGACCGACACAATATTACAAATGTGGCTGAACTGTTTTGCCTCAACAGTGTCCACCAGCTGAAAGGGATGTGCAGACACGAGAATCAGTCACAAGGGCACATCTGGTCCTGAGTCGCTGAGAGATTTGTCTGCCACCGTAACAAAACACTGGCCCACGATGTATGTGATTTTCATGACCTTTGTGTACCTCAGAGAGCCTGAATCGCTGCTGAATTACATTCTCAAGGTCGGCCGACACAATATTACAAATGTGGCTGAACTGTTTTGCCTCAACAGTGTCCACCAGCTGAAAGGGATGTGCAGACACGAGAATCAGTCACAAGAGCACATCTGGTCCTGAGTCGCTGAGAGATTTGTCTGCCACCGTAACAAAACACTGGCCCACGATGTATGTGATTTTCATGACCTTTGTGTACCTCAGAGAACCTGAATCGCTTGCTGAATTACATTCTCAAGGTCGACCGACACAATATTACAAATGTGGCTGAACTGTTTTGCCTCAACAGTGTCCACCAGCTGAAAGGGATGTGCAGACACGAGAATCAGTCACAAGGGCACATCTGGTCCTGAGTCGCTGAGAGATTTGTCTGCCACCGTAACTGGCAAAAGTCTGGTTCACAGCGTCGAATGATGTGCCCTTAGCTGCCATGCAAGCTCACGCTTGAGTGTCCAATCATTTTTGCTGCAAAAGTTGTGAGCCGTGTATCGGATCGTGCTACACCTTGTGTTTAGATTGCATTGGTTTTCCTTTTCTTCCCCTGACATGTTTGTTTGATATGTTGTTTGTTATGAAGTGGCAACTTGGTTGTCTTTTGCCTCTGCTATCGCGCGTAGAGAGTGTGGTGGACACGGGAGGGCATTGTGGCCCTCCAGCGCGAAGCAGGCGTGGTCGGTTGTACCGAGTCGCCACGTGATGTATGTCGGTTGTGTGTAACGAGAGGGTCAAGTTGACGGAAGAGCTCTCCGCGTGTTGGTTGTGTACAGAATCGCCCCACGAGTTGTTGCTCTTCATTTCGCCTTGCTGGGACGTTAACAAGCATTGTTAAATCCTCCGTTTCAACACTGGAGTTTAAAAAGGAGACACCTAACATGAAGGGGCAGTCACTACCCGTCAGTGTTGCAGAGAAGACGTGAACCCCGGTGACGGAGCGTGTTGTCGCGTGACCGTGGCGTGTCGGGTACGCTGGCGACGCGTGCGCGGTCGGATGTGTGGATCCTTGCCATCGGAGGTCGTGTACTGCCTGTTCGAGCATAATTGCAAGTTAAGTCCGTAGGAGGTTTAATCATTAAGTAATAATTTTGTGTAACCAGCGTCTCTTCTGCCTTGTGGCCTCCGGCGACCGGGTTACCTGTCCCTGGCACCGGTGCATTTGAAGACAGTGATCTTTCCTGCTCCTCTCGTTACTGTCCGATGGGAGGTGTAGTTTTAGCAGTTTAATTGTTTCGCTATTCTGTCGTGTGTTGTGAGTAAATTCATGCTTCTTGTTGGTTGATCATGTGGTCGCTCATTCAGGACTGTGTGGTGCAATGTTTCCTTGCACGAGGTTAGCTCTAATTCTGTCAGCAAGTTAAGCTACCTTATAACAAGTTTTCGCTGGCTTAAAGTCGGTGCAGTGACCAGCCTGAGAGTGGAAATTGTGTTTACGGGCGTATTTAAACTGGTCAGTATTCTGCCTAGCCTGAGCATCCCTGGGTGGGTGATTTGTGGCCGCCTTACACGGGTCCGTCATATCTGTTATGTTCTAATGATATTCCAAAACACTTTTGTTTAAAATATTTTTTAATTCCTCCAAGTTTGTAAATTCCTTTTATTTCCATTAATCGTGTGTTTGCTGAGACATGTTTAATTTTTTTTGGCAGTGTTGGTAGCTTCACTACCTCACCGTATCTTATTAACAAATTTCTTTATTTACTTTAGTAGCTTGTTTACCAATGTCCTTTAAATTTTTTAAATAGTGTATTGCTATAAATTATTTTGATTGGCGTTAGCAGCGTGTTTTAAAAGGTAGTTTATTGCCGTACTGTTAGCTTCTATGCTTTCTTAAAAAAAAGTTTAACTGTTGTTTTGCTATAAACTACATGATTGCCGTTAGCGGTGTGTTTTAAAAGGTTGTTTATTGCCGCACTGCTAGCTTCTGTGTTTTTTTATTAATTGTTGTATTTCTATGAATTGCATGATTGGCGTTAGCGGCGTGTTTAAAAGGCTGTTTATTGGCGTACTGCTAGCTTCTGTAAGATACGAATAAAACATTTGTGAAAATCTCAACTGGACAGTAAACTACTGGAAATTTGGCCCCGTCTCCCAACTTGTGGTGTGGCTTGTAGTAACCGTAACCACTGTGTGTGTCAAGTTGGCCATCCAAATCCCTCCTTCAATCGACTGGTCTCCCCACAACACTATGTGTATAATGAGTAAAATTTTGGTTATTTGTCATCCTTCTTGGTGCTGCAGATGTAACTACCAGCAGTACATCTCTCAAATGTCTGTTCTTTGTTGATACCGGTGTCTTTGAATAAACTGTGTCTTTTGCAGCCAAGTACTCTTCGAAGAGCGATGTATGGAGCTATGGCGTGCTCATGTGGGAGATATTCTCGAGAGGTGGTGAGCCATATTCGAATATGAAAGGCCGTGAAGCAGTCCACCTGGTGAGCAACGGTAAGTGTGCTAGCCCAAGGCAGGTTTACACAATTTTTAAATTTATTTTGCAATTTTTGCTGTTGCCGTGTTTAATTCATTTGTCATGCTGACTCATTAGTTGAACTTTAAACCACACAGTCTTGCTATTTGTATACCTGAGATCGTATATTTATCGATCTACATTGTAAGAAAGAAAAAAAACCGTCACACTACGAAGGAATTATCTGAATGGGACGGAAATCGGTAGATGTATTGTACATGTGCAGACCAGCATATGATTACAATTTCAGAAACATTGGACTGTTTACTCAAGAGACAGGGGCCCCACGCATTGAGCAAGTCAATAATGCATTGGTCCGCCTAATACCCTTATACAGGCTCTTTATTCAGCTTAGCTTTGATAGACTTTAAAGTCTCTTCGGGTTTGCTGCCGGATCCTAAAATTAACTTGGACTCGATATTTCGACGATCCAACTGGTCATCTTCAGGAAAATGCTGCTTCTGCTGATGAGTTCCGCTGAGAACTGACGCCACGTTCCAAATCGACGTCCTATATAGGCGGCCGTTGAGTACACGGTGCATGCGCCACCCATCACGGTTTCTGCCTTCCAAAACAGGGAGGTGGCGCCGCCCTTAGCGAAACACTGCTGGCAACGATATATCGCAATCAAGGCCGCACCGAAGAGCGTTCAGTTTTGATGCGAGATATTACAGGATTCCACGTCTTGCTAAGAGGAAACCCATTGTCTCTGTTGATTAAATTATCAGCCAACCTAATTTCAATCGCCTCTTTATAGACACTGTTCCAAAAACCGGAAATGTTGGCAACCACAACAGTTTCCTCAAATTTCATATTGTGTCCCCCATTTAGGCAGTGTCCTCTTACCGCCGATTTTTCCGGCTGTTGTAGCCTGGTATGACGACGATGTTCCACACACCTGTCATGCACTGTGCGAATAAAACGGCCAATGTAAGCTTTCCCACATTGACACGGAATTTTGTACACCCCGGGTTTCCTAAGCCCCAAATCATCCTTTACAGAGCCTAGCAGAGCCCTAATCTTAGAAGGTGGACGGAACACACCCTTAATGTTAAAATTCCTTAAAATTCGTCCAATCTTAAACGATAAGCCTCCAGAATAAGGAAGAAAGGCCGCAGATCTATGTTCCTCTTCATACACCTCCTGAGATGGTCCGAACTCCATAGCCCGACGAATGTTCTTCTCGGTGTATCCATTTTCCTTAAAAACAGTCATCAAATGCTCAAGTTCTTGGGTTAAGCTGTCTCCGTCGGAAATGGCTTATGCTCTTCGTACCAAAGTCCTAAGGACGCCACTACATTGGTGTGGTGGATGACAGCTCTTAGGATGCAGATACCAATCTGTGTGTGTCGGTTTTCGGTGAACACTGTGTCCCAAAGTTCCATCTGGTTTTTTATAAACCATTACGTCTAAAAATGACTGTCAAGACTTAATACGCCGGGCAAGCCTATGTAATCACATTAGCTTTGATAGAGTTGCTGAGGGATATCGTGGAAAATTCTGTCCAATTGTCGCCTTATATCTGTACGAATGCTCTTTATGGAGCATTTCCAAGACATCGCCTTGGACACGGCTCCTGCAAAGCCAAGCTATTTTTATCGCTACGTCGACGGTACCTTCGTCATTTGGCCACATGGACAAGCACCTCAACAGCATCCACGACTTTACTTCACAATGGAAGTAAAGAAGAAGGGTTCCCTGCCGTTTTTGGGCGTGCTTGTCCGCCGTAAACCCGATGGGTCTCTAGGTCATAGCGTTCATCGCAAGCCCACCCACACGGATCGGTATCTGCACGCCACCAGCTTTCATCACCCAGCACAGAAACATTTCTGAGGACCTTAGTACATCGAGCTGAGCCGGACGGGGTGGCCGAGCGGTTTTAGGCACTACAGTCTCGAACCATGCGACCGCTACGGTCCCAGGTTCGAATCCTGTTTCAGGCATGGACGTGTGTGATGTCCTTGGTGTTGTGGTTGGCAGGAGAGCCAACACAGGGTTAATAAAGGAGGCCGAAACGCACGCGGTTTAGCTCATGCAGGCTGGAGTGAGGTCTGGAACATGACGAGGGAATTAGAATTGAGAAAAACGGACGTAGCTGGTGGAATACCTAACTTTCATGCATTAATGATGGACATCGCTCGTGACGGTACATAATTTACAATATCAATAGAAACTGATCATGGCGCCTTGCTAGGTCGTAGCAAATAACGTAGCTGAAGGCTATGCTAACTTTCGTCTCGGCAAATGACAGCGTAGAAGTCAGTGAACCACCGCTAGCAAAGTCGGCTGTACAACTGGGGCGAGTGCTAGGGAGTCTCTCTAGACCTGCCGTGTGGCGGCACTCGGTCTGCAATCACTGATAGTGGCGACACGCGGGTCCGATGTATACTAACGGAACGGTAGAACAGCATATTGAAATATTTGCATGTCTTCGTGAATCACCTTATATATAAAAGATTTTGTTTGTGTGTGTGTGTGTTTGTGTGTGTGTATGTACACTACTGGCCATTAAAATTGCTACACCAAGAATAAATGCAGATGATAAACGGGTATACATGGGACAAATATATTATACTAGAACTGACATGTGATTACATTTTCACACAATTTGGGTGCGTAGATCCTGAGAAATCAGTACCCAGAACAACCACCTCTGGCCGTAATAACGGCCTTGATACGACTGAGCATTGAGTCAAACTGAGCTTGGATAGCGTGTGCAGGTACAGCTGCCCATGCAGCTTCAACACGATACCACAGTTCATCGAGAGTAGTGACTGGCGTATTGTGACGAGACAGTTGCTCGGCCACCATTCACCAGACGTTTTCAATTGCTGAGAGATCTGGAGAATGTCCTGGCCAGGGCAGCAGTCCAACATTTTCTGTATCCAGAAAGGCCGGTAGAGGACCTGCAACATGCGGTCGTGCGTTATCCTGCTAAAATGTAGGGTTTCGCAGGGATCGAGTAAAGGGTAGAGCCATGGGTCGTCACGCTTCTGAAATGTCACGTCCACTGTTCAGAGTGCTGTCAATGCGAACAAGAGGTGACCGAGACATGTAACCATTGGCACCCCATACCATCACGCCGGGTGATACGCCAGTATGGCTTCCAATGTGCGTCCACCGCGATGTCGCCAAACACGGATGCGACCATCATGATGCTGTAAACAGAACCTGGATTTATCCGAAAAAATGAAGATTTGTCATTCGTGCACCCAGGTACGTCGTTGAGTACACCATCGCTGGTGCTCCTGTCTGTGCTGCAGCGTCAAGGGTAACCGCAGGCACGGTATCCGAGGTAATAGTCTATGCTGCTGTAAACGTCGTCGAACTTTTCGTGCAGATGGTCGTTGTCTTGCAAACGTCCCCATCTGTTGAGTCAGGGATCGAGATGTTGCTGCATGATCCATTACAGCCATGTGGATAAGATGTCCTTCATCACTACTGCTAGTGTTACGAGGCCGTTGGGATCCAGCACGGCGTTCCGTATTACCCTCCTGAACCCAACGATTCCATATTCTGCTAACAGTCATTGGATCTCGACCAATGCGAGCAGCAATGTCGCGACACGATAAACCGCAATCGCGATACGCTACCATCCAACCTTTATCAAAGTCGGAAACGTGATGGTACACATTTCTCCTCCTTACACGAGGCATCACAACAACGTTTCACCAGGCAAACTACTGTTTGTGTATGAGAAATCGGTTGGAAACTTTCCTCATGTCAGCACGTTGTAAGTGTCACCACCAGCCCAACCTTGTGTGAATGTTCTGATATGCTAATCATTTGCATATGACAGCATCGTCTGCCTGTCGGTTAAATTTCGCGTCTGTATCACGTCATCTTCATGGTGTAGCAATTTTTATAGCCAGTAGCGTATGTGTGCATGCATCATGCATGGGTTTTGAAATGGGTGATGGATCTGGCCTTGAAGATGGCAAGAGGAAGCTGGACTGAGAAATGAAGACTGTGTTGAACCAGTGCTCGATGTTGTTTTTCCTAGGATACCGAATGCAGCCTCCACCCAACATGCCCCCCTCTCTGGCTGGCCTGATGGCGGAGTGCTGGCAAACGGACCCACGGCGGAGGCCCAGCTTCCAGAGTATTGCCGAGTTCCTCGAGAGCGAGCTGGCCCGCTACTAGGAAACACTGGGGACCTGCCTTCCAGACTCCTACAGGGCCAGACTCCCGGCAGGACCTCCTGTGGTGGCGACACCAGGATGGTCACCTCTTCGAGACACTCCCGTCAAGTGGACAACGGACACATTCTTGTGCATTTCGGCTTATGGCCACCCCTGCTGAGACATTTCTGTGTTTATCATATGTACTCACAATATCACCCAGTCCATACAGACACAGACTTTTTTGTGTTTCATCAATCTTCTGGATGACTTGATAGTGTCCTTTGCACTTGAAAGTCAGCTGTTTAGTTTGATTTAATAATTGAACTGTTGCACCAAAGAATTAATTTAAATGGTTAAGCCATAGAAACGAGTAGCACATGACCATGGCCTTACTGTCAATAAGCAAGAACCACACACACATACACGTTGTTCGTGCCATCTGTATCACATCATCACTACATAAAACTGAAAAATATTCACCTATCTTTGTACCACTCTACACGGTGTCGAGGATAAAGAGAGACCGTGCAAGTGTACAGGAAATGCAGTAAAATTACAGAAAGGAAAAGCTCAGATGCTCTTACCATTTATTTACAGTGAAAAGTACAGTGGAAAATACGATTATAGAAAATCTTGAAAGTAACTCCTGCTCCTGCAACATCATTACACAGCTGCACTCGTCTATGCAGTCCTGTCATGGTCGCCACTTTATAATATAACAAAAAATAAAATTTAGTATATGTAAGTAATGCAATTAATTAATGGCAGATAAGAAAATAACAAAGAGTTGGTCTGAAATTATAATTTTGGTTACTGTCTATTATTAAATTTTCCGGCATGCCAGACAAGCACAGTAAGCCTGTAAATGAGTAAAAATGTAAATGAGTAGTGCCACATACCCGAAACAGTCTTCCATTGTAGATTTATGCTTACCGGTTAATAATACTACGTCCAGTCGCCGTATCTGCCTAGAAAATCTTGACTGTGTCCTTTATATTGTCATAATCGGATCTTCATGATAACTCCGAACTATACAGGTAGGCTTCATCGTTTTCTATACGTTGCCTTACTGCTTGGAATAATGACTCCTACAACTCTTCGCTGGCAAAATAATACTATATTCTTCCTTCGATGAACATGAAAATTACAGACTTTTTAGTTATTCTTATAACCAAAATGGATACCGCCGATTACACTCTAAAATAACGTGCGTCTGCCTACATTCACTAACAGAGAGCGAGTTCTTCCTTTTACTGAGGAACAGGAAAACATCTGCCTTTTTTAACAGCTGAAAATCAAAAATACATGACGGCAGCGCAGGCTCTACGCTGGGATACCGCTTCACATTTGCTCTTTGCCTTTGAAGAAAACGAACACAGACAAGCAAGAAATGCAGACGGTACATCATAATATTCATATACACCTGGCATGCACTTCAGATATCGAAGGCGGAAACGTCATGGTTGATGTCTTCCTGTATTTGATATGGGTCAGTTTCATAGACCTCGTCCCAAATTTAAAAAAAAATCATATGTCCGTAGATCGAGCGAAATCAGTGGCCATAAATGTTTGCTAACAGTTCGTTCCTCAGTGAAGACATCATGGACTCGTTTCAGGGATACCTTAGACGTGTGGCATCTTGCCTCATCTTGCTGGAAAAAGCAGTATTGTCTTTTATATTCAGTGAGTTGAGCACAAAATGTATCAAAATTTCTTTGCATGCAACCGTGTTGACCATAGTGCCAAAGAAAAAAAAGAAGAAAATTGTGCAAAGATGCGCGTTCCTGTTACGCCATGCTGAACGCCGATTTTTTTCATCATGGAGTGATTGCTGACACATAGTGTTCGGATTCTCCATTGCCCAGTACCTCGTCTTCTGTGAATTCACATGCTTCATCACTCACGATGTAATGGAAAGGGTCTAACAAACCATCGTTGATGTTACTGAAAAGCCACGTGTTGTAATCTACACGTTTCTGACTGTCATCCTGCCGTAATTGCTGCACAATCGTCACAGGATCGGCTTCACATCCAGACTTTTCAATATCTGCTGTTAACACCTCCTGCTTACATGCACCTGTTGGGCCAAAATACATGTGGACTTCTTTGGGCTCTTAATACGTGTTCGAAGGAAGTCTGCAGCATCTTCTACTGTGTGAACTCTGGAACTTCTTTGTCGTTTTCGATTTTTATACCGACTTTGTATTGCTCTCTCTGCTGGTAGTCTTCCGTCCGGATGCCTGACCTTCAAAGTTATCGACTTCTCTTAATAGAACCTGTATTCACATGTGTGATGTGCTGGTCTCCAGTCCAAAGTCTGGTTTGATGCAGCTCTCCACGCTACTCTATCCTGTGCAAACATCTTCATCTCCCGGTACCTACTGCAACCTACACCCTTCTGAATCTGCTTTCTGTATTCATCTCTAGGTCTCCCTTTACGATTTTTGCCCTCCACGATTCCCCCCAGTACTAAATTGGTGATGTCCCCGAACGTGTTCTACCAACCGATCCCTTCTTCTCGTCAAGTTGTGCCACAAATTCTTTGTCCCCCCAATTCTATTCAGTAACTCTTCATTAGAGCTATCTCTTTTCTTTTTATCTAAACTGTTTACCGTACATGTCTCACTTCCATACATTGCTACACTCCATACAAATACTTTTAAAAATGACTTCCTGGCGCTTAAATCTTCATTCGATGTTAGCAAATTTCACTTCTTCAGAAACGCTTTTCTTGCCTTTGTCAACGTCTTACATCCTCTCTACTTCGGCCACTATCAGTTAGTTTGCTGCCCAAACAGCAAAACACATCTACTTCTTTAAGTGTTTCGTCTCCTGATATAATTCCCTTAGCATCACATCATTTAATTCGACTGCATTCCTTGTTTTGTTTTTATTAATGTTCATCTTATATCCTCCTTTCAGGACACCGCCCATTCTGTTCAACTGCTCTTTCAAATCCTTTGTTGTTTCTGAAATAATTACAATGTCACCGGCAAACCTTAAAGTTTTTATTTCTTCTCCATGGATTTTAATTCCTATACCACATTTTTCTTTGGTTTTCTTCACTGCTCGCTCAGGACAGAGATTGAAAAAACATTGGAGATAGGTTACAAGTTTGTCTCACTCCCTTCTCGACCACTGCCTCCCTTTAATGCCCCTCGACTCTAATAACGGTCGTATGGTTTCTGTGTAAATGGTAAATAGCCTTACGGTCCCTATTTTGTACCCCTGCTACGTTCAGAATTTGACAGAGAGTATTTCAGTCAACATTGTCAAAAGCTCTCTCTATGTCTACAAATGCTGTAAAATAGATTTGTCTTTCCTTAACTTATCTGTAAGGTCAGTATTGCCTTGCGCTTTCCTTCGTTTCTCTGGAGTTCAAACTAATCTTCCATGAGGTCGGCTTCTATCAGGTTTCCCATTCTTGTGTAAAGAATTTGTGTTACTCTTTTGGAACCGTGACTTATTAAACTGATTTTTCGGTAATTTTCACACCTGCTTTCTTTGGAAGTGGAATTATTACATTCTTCCTGAAGTCTGTGTTCCACCTGTCTCATCCATATTGCGCATCACTTCGAAGAGTTTTGTCGTGGCTGGCTCTCCCAAGGCTATCAGTAGTTCTGACGGATTGTTGTCTATTCGTGGAGCCTTGTTTCGCCTTAAATCGTTCTGAGGTTTGTCAAATTCCTCTCGCAGCATCATGTCACCCATTTCACCTGCATCTACGTCCACTTCCTTTTCTATAATATTGTTTTCAAGTTCTACTCCCTTGTATACACCTACTATATACTCCTTCCACCTTATCCTTTCCCACTGGACTCGCATTCGGGAGGACGACGGTTCAATCCCGTCTCCGGCCATCCTGATTTAGGTTTTCCGTGATTTCCCTAAATCGCTTCAGGCAAATGCCGGGATGGTTTCTTTGAAAGGGCACGGCCGATTTCCTTCCCCATCCTTCCCTCACCCGAGCTTGCGCTCCGTCTCTAATGACCTCGTTGTCGACGGGACGTTAAACACTAAGATTCTCCTCCTCCTCTTACCCTTTCCGCAGGCCCTTTTCATATTCATAGAGCAGCTTTTCTTTTCCTGTAGGTGAACTCAATTTTTCCACTAGTGAAATATAATTTTAAATCCACTTCTGCTTAGCAATTTTGCGCTTCCTGTCAGTCTAACTTTTTAAACTTTGTATTCCCTTTCTTCTGCTTCATTTGCTGCATTTTTTAATTTTCTTCTTTGGTCAGCTAAATTCAATATCTGTTATGTTATCCAAGGACTTGTACTAAGCATTGTCTTGTTACCTATTAGATCATATGCTCCCTTCACTATTTCATCTCTTAAAGCTACTGTATTCCTTTTCCCTGTTCTAGCAAACGGTTGTGTAATGCTCCCTCTGAAGCTCTCTACAACCCCTGGTTCTTTCTGTTTATCCAGGTCCCATTTCGTTAAATTCGTAGCTTCGTGCGGTTTATTCAGTTTTAATCTACAGATCATAACCACTAAAAGTCTCTGTTACCATTAAACAAACTATCTGCAATCTTCCAGTGTCTCCAGGTCTCTTCCACGTACACAGTCTTCATTTATGATTCTTAAACCAAGTGTTATCGATGATTAAACTATGTACTTTGCAAAATACTACCATGTGGCTTCCTCTTTCATTCATATTCACCTACTTCTTTCTCTCTCTTTCTTTTCCTACTATCGAATTCGAGTCTTTTCACTACCTGAATTATTTCTTTTATCTCTTATCTTTGTTCAAACTCTTGATCATCTGCAGAGCTAGTTGGCATATAAACTTGAACTGCTGTGGCAGGCGTGGGCTTCGCGTCTATCTTGGCTGCAATAATGCGTTCACTATGCTGTTTGTAATAACTTACCTGCAATCCCAATGTGTTTTCATTATCATGCCTACACCTGCGCTAACCATATTTTATTTTGTATTTATAATCCTGTATTCACCTGACCAGAAGTCGTGTTCCTCCTGCCACAGAATTTCACTAATTCTCACTATAACTTGAACTTATCCATTTCCCTTTTTAAATTTTCTAACCTACCTGCCCTCCATTAAGGGATATGACATTGCACGCTTTCATCCATATCAGGCCAGATTTGTTTTCCCTGATTATGATATCCTCCTAGAGACCCGAAATTGGGACTATTTTACCTCTGGAATCTTTTAGCCATACAGTAGAGGTGCATATCCTCGGAAAAATTATATCTGAAGTTTCCCCTTGCTGTAAGGCATTCGCAGTCCCTGTAGAGTAAGGCTGTTTTCGTTGATGTTACAAGGTCAGATCAGTCAATCATCCAGACTGTGCCCCTGCACCTAATGAAAAACCTGCTGCCCCTCTTCAGGAACCACACGTTTGTCTGGCCTCTCAACAGATACCCATCCATTGTGGTTACACCTATGGTACATCTACCTGTATCACTGGGGCAAGCAAGCCTCCCCACCGATAGCAAGGTCCATGGTTCATCAGGGTTGGGGTTTTCATACATGTTTCCACAATTCCTTCCATGGAGAAAGTCGTTTTGCAGAGCTCAAAGAGAAGTGTCTATCTTCACTGATGTAGTAAACTAAAATGCTGACAGAAGAATGGTAACAATCGATTAGTGCATAAAACAGTCCACTATTTCATAAGTCTAAATACTGCACTCATTTTCAGAAGGGAGTTGGGCTTTAACTGTGCCTCTCTGTACATACCAATAGTTTATCTACGAGTCCAGAAATTTCCATACATTGACCAACTTTTACCAACTCCATGAACCTGAACTGAATTGCACACCTGAACCACATAGAAAAGTTTGCACAACGCTGAACTGACCTTTATGAAGAAGAATTGCTACTAAAAACATATTGCTTCCCTGCTGTGGGAAGTTGTAGAAGCCGAGCCTATCAGAAGACTCTGTTCCTGGCGCAGGCTTACGATGGTCTCTGGCACCGTTGAGAGAGAAAGAGTAATTTTCTAGGATAAATACTTGCCTAGCAAGCCATGTGATCACTGACAGCACTGAACAAGGCAATACCAAAAAGGACCCTTCAATAAAACTATATTAGCTATCGTTGTCAGATATTCTCTACAAATGTTCAAATGTTCAAATGTGAAATCTTATTGGACTTAACTGCTAAGGTCATTGTGGTGTCACCGCCAGACACCACACTTGATAGGTGGTAGCCTTTAAATCGACAAATGAGAGCGTATGTAGGCAGTGAACCATCGCTAGCAAAGTCGGCTGTACAACTGGGGCGAGTGCTAGGAAGTCTCTCTAGACCTGCCGTGTGGCGGCGCTCGGTCTGCAATCACTGATAGTGGCGACACGCGACTCCGACGTATACTACCGGACCGCGGCCGATTTAAAGGCTACCACCTAGCAAGTGTGGTGTCTGGCGGTGACACCACAGTCATCACTCCCTAAACTTACACACTACTTAACCTAAATTATCCTAAGGACAAACACACACACCCATGCCCGAGGGAGGACTCGAACCTTCGCCGGGACCAGCCGCACAGTCCATGACTGCAGCGCCTTAGACTGCTCAGCTAATCCTGTGCAGCTCTCTACAAATGAGTGTATTTTCTCATTTCCATTTGAGAGGTTGTTTCCACCTGAAAGAGCCCTCCAATGTGATTGTGTATTGTGTATTAAACAGGGGACATAGAAACGATGGAGAGTCTTCATCCCACCATAGCCCTCAGTGGTTCACAACCCTACAACAGGCCACAGCAGTCCACCCACCCCAACGCCGCACCACACTGAACCCAGGGTTTTGTGAAGTTTAGGCTCCAGTGGATCCACCGAGGATCATCTCATACCAGACGAGTGTACCCCAGATGTCTGCATGGCGTACGCATGCGTGGAGACAGTGTTTGCACAGAAATCCCTGACATAGTGTAACTGAGATGGAATAAGGGGAACCAGCCGAGGCAGATGGAAAACCGCCTAAAAAATCATCCACAGGCTGGCCGTCACACCAGACCTCGAGACTAAGCCACCAGGTGGATTCGTGCAGGTGACTGGTACGCCCTCCCACTCGGGAAGCAGCGCGTTATACTACATGGCTAGCCGGGCAGGTGCCAACGGGCTGGCCACTGTGGTAACATGGCTGGCTATCAGATCAGACCACCGAAGTTAATTGCCATCAATCTTGGCTGGCGCTTGTCTGGGTCACTGTCCTTGCCTGCCTAGTGCTATTGGAAAGTGGGGTGCACTCATCCCTTGTGAGACCAACTGAGGAGCTACAACAGGCCACAGCAGTCCACCCACCCCACCACCGCACCACACTAAACCCAGGGTTTTGTGAAGTTTGGGCCCCAGTGGACCCACCCGGGAACATCACATGCCAGACGAGTGTACCCCGGATGTCTGCATGGCGTACGCTTGTGTGGAGACAGTGTTTGCACAGAACTCCCCTTCATAGTGTAACTGAGGTGGAATAAGGGGAACCAGTTGAGGCTGGTCGGCACACCATACCTCGAGACTAAGCCACCAGGTGGATTCGTGCAGGTGACTGGTACGCCCTCCCACTCGGGAAGCAGCGCGTTATACTACACGGCTAGCCGGGCAGGTGCCAACGGGCTGGCCACTATGGTAACATGGCTGGCTATCACGTCATACCACCGAAGTTAATTGCCATCAATCTTGGCTGGCGCTTGTCTGGGTCACTGTCCTTGCCTGCCTAGTGCTATTGGAAAGTGAGGTGCACTCATCCCTCGTGAGGCCAACTGAGGAGCTACAACAGGCCACAGCAGTCCACCCACCCCACCACCACACCACACTAAACCCAGGGTTTTGTGAAGTTTGGGCCCCAGTGGACCCACCCGGGAACATCTCATGCCAGACGAGTGTACCCCAGATGTCTGCATGGCGTACGCATGTGTGGAGACAGTGTTTGCACAGAAATCCCCGACATAGTGTAACTGAGGTGGAATAAGGGAAACCAGTTGAGGCTGGTCGGCACACCATACCTCGAGACTAAGCCACCAGGTGGATTCGTGCAGGGGACTGGCACGCCCTCCCGCTCGAGAAGCAGCGCGTTATACTACATGGCTAGCCGGGCAGGTACCAACGGGCTGGCTGCTGTCGTAACACGGCTGGCTATCAGATCAGAACACCGAAGTTAATTGCCATCAATCTTGCCTGGCGTTTGTCTGGGTCACTGTCCCTGTCTGCCAAGTGCTATTGGAATGTGGGGTGCACTCATCCCTTGTGAGGCCAACTGACTGAGAGGTAGCCTCTCCAGTCTCGTAAGCTGACAACAGCTGGAAGAGTGGTGTCCTGATCGCATGTCCCTCTGTATTTGCAACCAGTGACGCCTAAGGTCTGAGGAAGACACGGCGGTCGGTACCACTGGGCCTTCTCGGCGTGTTTAGACGATGTTTTTTTCTGGTGTTTCAATGTTGCAGCTGAAGTAGGTGCAGAAGCGCAAATATTGAATGGATACACTCGCTCACGAGGCCACCTAGTGCTATACCATCCACAGACCCTACAAGTCTCTCTTCCATACAAAATTACGAGATCAGTTTGAAGTGAAACCGAAACAGAACTCATACAAAAACCTTGGGAGTAGACCAACTATTTACGAATGGTACCAGAATTTATCGACACAGCCGTATTTCACGGTCAAACTCTGACCAGACCTCACAAGAAAAAACCACTTGTGAGGGCGTCGACCTCTGCGTCCTCGCAGCTGGGTCGTCACCGCACCAGTCGCCCTCCAACAAACCGCGCCTTTCCTTCGCGCTGAGTAATCAAAAATCTCCTAAACCTTGTGAAATCTCTGTACCACAGCGGACTAGACAATCAGTATTCCACCTACTTTTGCAGATGACATTCGCTAGCAAATCTGTGCAAGAAACAATTTTATTGGCTAATGGAACGAGGTTAATAGCTGCGTTTCACTCGCTACACGTTCAGTTAGTCATTGCATATGCGAGTATTTCAATCTCTTTCTTCCACTACAATTTGTACCATCTCTGGCTGCCTCGAGTACCATGTAATGTTGAAGTCTTACCACTTCTCCTGTCTTGGAATTCCTCCTTGCAGTCATAACTATCCATATTTTTGCTTCCCAAAATAATTCTGCAGACCGCCTCCTAACTTCTCGTCTTATCATTCCCTTAATTTTCAGTACCACACCTTACAGTCGCATCTCAGTACTTGAATTTCCTTGTTTTCCTGGTTATCCGCAGTCCATGATTCACGTCCACATAGACACGCAGTCCTGACATACAGTCTGACACCTTTCTTCTTTAAGTTAAATTCTATGTATGATATTGGTAGATTTCTTTATGTGAGTAATGCTTCATTGGCCTTTGCTAGTCTGCATCTTATGTCTTCGTGATCTGGCTACTGTACACTACTTTCCTCCCAAGACCGACCTGGATAGCTGGCGTTTTAAAGCGCCGCTTCGAGGATGGGAAGGTGCACTTGTTCGGGGTCGAATCTGCCTGGCAAATTAACAACGAGGGCTGGTGCGCCAGCCAGCCTGTATGCGTTTTCAGGCGGTTTTCCACATCTGATTATGTGAACACAGGGCTGGCACCTGAGTCGTATGTCAATTACACGCCTCGGAAACATTTCGAAAAGTTCCGCAGCAATAAACACTACATCCCCTGCCTGGAATATATGTACTGGAACTGTCTGCATGTAGAGTTTCTTTGTGGAAAACTTTTCGAAATGCTTCTGAATCGTGTAAACGAGGCGCGATCCCATCAAATTCCACGTGCACCACACCATTCACGTCAACACACACTGACGCCATTACCTTTCCTGCTGAAATGTTGGACATCTTCATTATTTCGTTGTGGTGACGCGGTGAGCACCTGATCCATCGATTTTCTCTTTGTCTGAGAGTGGAATGGTGGACCCACGTTTCGTCCCCTGTGATGATTCACCGTGAAAACTTGTTGCCCTGCACAGAATTCCGATCCAAAAATTTCAGTGATCACTGGAAAACTCGACCTTGTGAACATCAGCGAGTAGCTGTGGCACCCATCTGGCACACAGTTTAAGGTGTCCAAGTTGCTGCCGAACAATGGAGAATACATTACTATGCGAAGCATACTGGCAATTTCCTACAGTGTTATGCACGATCTTCTCTAGTGATCACACGGTCAACATTTGCAACAGTACGGACGTTGCAGGCCTTCCTCCGCGATATTCACCAGTGAGATCCATGCATCTGGCGTCAAATTGCCTACACCACTTTACAGCATCTGGATGAGAGACTGCACTCTCACCATATGCAGCAGTGATTTCACTAGGAATGTCCATCCAATTGAGTCCTTTAGCCCACAGAAATCTGATCACCATATACAGTTCTGATTTCACTATCAATGTCAGTGCAATTATGCCGAAGCACCCATAGAAATCTGACAGCTGCACGCTCCTCCAGTTTGGACGGAACATCCATTGGGCCTAGACCGCCCTGCACACACAGCACAATGGGATACCACATCACACCTCCTATTGGGTGTTTCAGGTGGGGTACACATATTCCATCCTGGAGGCAGGCGGGCTTCTGCCAGGTTGGCATATGTGTACCCCAACTGTCTACATGTCATGTTCATTCATGGGAAACTTTTTGAAATATTTCTGAACTGTGTAAGAGTGACACGGTCTATTAGACGATCGCCCAGTTTGATGTTAGACTTCTCATTGATCCCAATCTGTATTCTACACTCAGTAGACTCGTCATTGCACTTGACAGGTCGTGTAACGCCTCACAGTTCCTACAATGGAGAACAATGTCAACAGCAAGTCTCATCATTGCTATTATAGATATCATACACCTTAAACTTAAGTGGAAATGAGTCCAATGAAAACGATGTAAAGTCTAGCATGGGACCAACACCCAGAAGGACTTCTTCATTTGCATAACGTTGACAGTTCTCATTTAACCATTTATAACTTTAATTTAATTATGTAAAAAAAGGATCCATACACCGACAGACATAAAAACCCCACTAAGTCGGAAAAAATTCCAACATGGAAGGTGTGATAGCAGGTTTCTTGTAAAGAGCTCTGCATCAAATACTGAAGAATGTAAATTTGTGTGCATATAAAGCAACAGTATACTTTTCATTTAAAACACCAAACTAACTGTAAAAAACCATATTGACAATCATGTTGACACCCTGTGTACATATATTTAAGCCCCATTTTTGTAATTTCTCACCTCTGTCTTAATTTTTTTTGTGTTCCATTAATGTTTTCATTTTTAATACAAATAATATGAGTATATTATTTTTAAATATGCATAATTGCGTGATGTTGTAATGTAATTCGCAGATATAAATGCTTGTATTATTTCTAGCAAACAGTCCAATACAATCGTCTTAATACTTTTTAATCACAACAAAAATTTTATTATCATACTCACCATGGAGATCCAGTACCATATAGTTTAACGAAGTCAAACAGAATAAGTTTCACTTTTTAAGTAAATATTTCGTTAGAACTGCGTTATCTGGAGCTAAGCAAACCATGTACACTACTGGCCATTAAAATTGCCACACCAAGAAGAAATTCCGATGATAAACGGTATTCATTGGACAAATATATTGTACTGGAACTGACATGAGATTACATTTTCACGCAGTTTGTATGCATAGATCCTGAGAAATCAGTACCCAGAACAACCACCTCCGGTTGTAATAACGGCCTTCTTACGCCTGGGCATCGAGTCAAACAGAGCTTGGATGGCGTATACAGCTAAACTACCCATGCAGCTTCAACACGATACCACAGTTCACCAAGAGTAGTGTCTGGCGTATTGTGACGAGCCAGTTGCTCGGCCACCATTCACCAGACGTTTTCAATTGGCGAGAGATCTGGAGAATGTGTTGGCCGTATCCAGAATGGCCCGTACATGCGGTCGCGCATTATCCTGCTGAAATGTAGTGTTTGGCAGGGATCGAATGAAGGGTAAAGCCACGCGTCGTCACACATCTGAAATGTAACGTCCACTGTTCAAAGTGCCGCCAATGCGAGCAAGAGGTGACCGAGACGTGTAACCAATTGCACCGCATACCATCACTCCGGGTGATACGCCAGCATGGCGATGACGCATACACGCTTCCAATGTCCGTCCACCGCGATGTCGCCAAACACGGCTGCGACCATTATGATGCTGTAAACAGAACCTGGATTCATCCGAAAAAAGACGTTTCGCTATTCGTGCTCCCAGGTTCGTCGTTGAGTACACAATCGTAGGCGCTCCTGTCTGTGATGCAGCATCAAGGGTAACAGCAGCCACGGTCTCCGAGCTGACAGTCCGTGCTGCTGTAAACGTCGTCGAACTGTTCGTGCAGATGGTTGTTGTCTTGCAAATTTCTCCATCTGTTGACTCAGGGATCGAGGCGTGGCTGCACGACTCGTTACGGCCATGCCGATAAGACGCCTGTCATCTCGACTGCTAGTGATACGAGGCCTTTGGGATCCAGCACGGCGTTCCGTATTACCCTCCTGAACCCATCGATTCCATATTCCGATAACAGTCATTGGATCTCGACCAACGCGAGCAGCAATGTTGCGATACGACAAACCGCTATCACGATAGGCTACAATCCGACCTTTATCACAGTCGGAAACGTGATGGTAGGTATTTCTCCTTCTTACACTAGGCATCACAACATCGTTTCACCAGTCAACGCCGGTCAACTGCTGTCAGTGTATGAGAAATCGGTTGGAAAGCTTTCTCATGTCAGCACTTTGTAGGTGTCGCCAACCTTGTGTGAATGCTCTGGAAAGCTAATGATTTGCATATCACAGCATCTTCTTCCTGTCGGTTAAATTTCGCGTCTATAGCACGTGATCTTCGTGGTATAGCAATTAGTGGCCAGTAGTGTATTTTCAATACCATAATAATATACTATTTGTTGTTTCACTGGCACATAATAATTGAGAAGTGGCATTTTATCTGTAAAGGCAGTTGGTTTTTTAGACTCGTTCTGCTGCTGACCTTTTCTATGTTCTTTCACTCGAGAAGCGTTTTCTGCTTGCCAAGAACAACACAAAGTGTATGCAACACTATGTCTGAGGTGGGCAGTGAATGAGACATCGCAAACAGAGATCCTTGTTCGAACGGATTCTAGAGTTTTGCTTGTCTAGCAACATTACAGGTTTTGCAGGGTGGAGCAAAAGAAAGTGCCCTGGAGAACATAGTTCCAGGGTACAAAGCAACATAGCAGAGGGAAGGAAATACAGTAGTAACCTGACTGTAGCACATGCTGAAGGTGACCACCATGTATATCTTGGTACTTTTGGGCCCTGATCAGCAAGTTGCTGATGGAAAATCTGCCCGAAGTTTTTGAAGACAATGAGGGTTGTTGTGATACGCCTTAGACCTGAGGGCTCCCCATGCAAAGTAATCGCATACTGACAGGTCAGACATGGGTGGGCAGCCATGGCCGGGACCAGATTGAGCTCTGCTAACAACTCTGTCAGGCGTGAAGACTGTGTGAAAGTGCCCCAAGGTTCTGGCGGCTGTCTGGGCAGTTGCTCCATCCTGTTGGACGTAACTGTAGGATCCTACGGTCTTGGTGTGCATCCGTGCGTCGCTGCAGTCCGGTCCCAGGTCGACGGGGACGGGTGGACGTACCGCCGAATTGCTCCACACGTGGGGCGTGAGGTCTCCACAGTACATCGATGTTGTCGCCAGTGGTCGGCGGAAGGTGCACGTGCCCGTCGACCTGGGACCGGACCGCAGCGACGCACGGATGCACGCCAAGACCGTAGGATCCTACGCAGTGCCGTAGGGGACCGCACCGCCACTTCCCAGCAAATTAGGGACACTGTTGTTCCTGGGGTATCGGCGAGGACCATTCGCAACCATCTCCATGAAGCTGGGCTACGATCCCGCACACCGTTAGGCCGTCTTCCGCTCACGCCCCAACATCGTGCAGCCCGCCTCCAGTGGTGTCGCGACAGGCGTGAATGGAGGAACGAATGGAGACGTGTCGTCTTCAGCGCTGAGAGTCGCTTCTGCCTTGGTGCCAATGATGGTCGTATGCGCGTTTGGCGCCGTGCAGGTGAGCGCCACATACGACCGAGGCACACAGGGCCAACACCCGGCATCATGGTGTGGGGAGCGATCTCCTACACTGGCCGTACACCTCTGGTGATCGTCGAGGGGACACTGAATAGTGCACGGTACATCCAAACCGTCATCGAACCCATCGTTCTACCATTCCTAGACCGGCAAGGGAACTTGCTGTTCCAACAGGACAATGCACGTCCGCATGTATCCCGTGCCACCCAACGTGCTCTAGAAGGTGTAAGTCAACTACCCTGGCCAGCAAGATCTCCGGATCTGTCCCCCATTTAGCATGTTTGGGACTGGATGAAGCGTCGTCTCACGCGGTCTGCACGTCCAGCACGAACTCTGGTCCAACTGAGGCGCTAGGTGGAAATGGCATGGCAAGCTGTTCCACAGCATCTCTACGATCGTCTCCATGGGACAACAGCTGCCTGCATTGCTGCGAAAGGTGGATATACACTGTATTAGTGCCGACATTGTGCATGCTCTGTTGCCTGTGTCTATGTGCCTGTGGTTCTGTCAGTGTGATCATGTGATGTATCTGACCCCAGGAATGTGTCAATAAAGTTTCCCCATCCTGGGATAATGAATTCACGGGTCTTATTTCAATTTCCAGGAATGTACATCCAGAAACGACTTCCTGACACTTAAATTTATACTCGATGTTAAGAAATATCTTTTCTTCAGAAAAACGTTCCTTGCCATTGCCAGTCTACATTTTATATCCTCTCTACTTCGACAATCATCAGTTATTTTGCTCCCCAAATAGCAAAACTCATTTACTACTTTAAGCGTCTAATTGCCCAATCTAACACGCTCAGCATCGCCCGATTTAATTCGGCTACATTGTATTATCCTCGTTCCACTTTTGTTGATGTTCATCTTATATCCTCCTTTCAAGGCACTGTCCATTCCGTTCAGCTGTTCTTCCAAGTCCTTTGCTGTCTCTGGCAGAATTAGAATGTCATCGGCGAAACTCAAAGTTTTTATTTCTTCTCCATGGATTTTAATTCCTACTCCGAACTTTTGTTTTGTTTCCTTTACTGCTTGCACAATATACAGACTGAATAACATCTGGGAGAGGCTACAACCTTGTGTCACTCCCTTCCCATCCACTGCTTCCCTTTCATTCCCCTCGACTGTTGTAACTGTCAACTGGTTTCTGTACAAATGGTAAATAGCCTTTCGCTCCCTGTATTTTACCCTTGCCACCTACAGAATTTGAAAGAGAGTATTCCAGTCAACTTTGTCAAAAGCTTTCTCCAAGTCTACAAATGCTAGAAACGTAGGTTTGCCTTTCCTTAATCTAAGATAAGTCGTAGGGTCACCATTGCCTCACATGTTTCCACGTTTCTACGAAATCCAGACTGATCTTCCCCGAGGTCGTCTTCTACTAGTTTTTCCATTAGTCTGTAAAGAATTCGTGTTATTATTTTGCAGCCGTGGCTTATTAAGCTGATAGTTCGGTAATTTTCACATCTGTCAACACCTGCTTTCTTTGGGATTGGAATTATTATATTCTTCTTGAAGTCTGAGGGTATTTGGCCTGTGTCATACATCTTGCTCACTAGATGGTAGAGTTTTGTTAGGTCTGGCTCTCCCAAGGCTGTCATTAGTTCTAATGGGGTCAGTTATAAGGTGGTAATTACTGACTGAGTTCTCCCATTCGTTTTCCCAAGCGTCTGTAAGGTTGAAGCTATCTTTGAAACTCTTCAGTCGGTGAACTGGTAAATTTCTATTGACGTCTTGTCCGTCCCGATAGATCAATGGTCAGCGCTACGGACTGCCGTTCTCAGGGCCCCTTTTTAGATTCCCGACTGGGTCAGTGTAACACCTACAGCGCCTCTCGATGTTGAAAAAAGAAAAATAGCTGCCAAATTTGCTCCCATGTCCTTAAAATATCAGTTCACAAAATGACTCAAGTCCCTCCACAAGTAGTAATTACGAAAAATAAATAAAAAACAAATAGAGGGAAATATCTAGTATAGAAATCAAAAGAAAAGAAAAGGAAAATTTTACTATAAATTTTAGAAACATGGGAAGGAGGAAAAACAGTAGAAAATATTAAAATATTAGTTATTCCAATACGTAAGAAAATCAATATTATAGTCATAGAACGGAAATCTGGGACACCAAAGATAGTATTTATAAAAGTATAAATAGCCACACGTTGTAATTACGATACTTCAGTCTTTAGTCTGTTCTAGTTCAGAAGTTATTTAGGACTTACAGCTATAGAGAACAACAATTGGGACTTTATTAAACGAGGATCAAGAATAGATCGTGACGAGATTGTTTTTGAGGATTGTTAATTCATGACTTTAATTTGGACATTTAACAGAGTAGATAAACGGGAAGGTGAATAGTAATCTCTTTAGCTTTACTGTCGATTCGTGTGAATATTTAAACGCTTTACTGAATTGAGAATTTTAACCGGTTTCGGACTTCGAATTGTGATAGTGGGAAACTTTAACTTCACGCGACTAGTGATCATAGGTAATGACAGTTTGCGGATATTAAATAGAAATAACTTGTTTACCGAAAGTGACAGGATATTATTTAACAGCTCTGATGCTAGCTGGAATCCAACTTTTTTTTTGTCATCAGTCTACTGACTGGTTTGATGCGGCCCGCCACGAATTCCTTTCCTGTGCTAACCTCTTCATCTCAGAGTAGCTCTTTTTTTTTTTTTACAGAACTCAATTAGTCTTTCTCCTCTTTCATTCCTTGCCCCAAGCCCTTATTCTCCTGTAACCTTTTCTTCTACTCCTTCTCCTACAACTGCATTCCAGTCGCCCATGACTATTAGATTTTCGTCCCCCTTTACATATTGCATTACCCTTTCAATATCCTCATACACTTTCTCTATCTGTTCATCTTCAGCTTGCAACGTCGGCATGTATACCTAACTATCGTTGTTGGTCTGCTGTCGATTCTGATTAGAACAACCCGGTCACTGAACTGTTCACAGTATCAGACCTTCTGCCCTACCTTCCTATTCATAACGAATCATACTCCTGTTATACCATTTTCTGCTGCTGTTGATATTACCCGATAGTCATCTGACCAGAAATCCTTGTCTTCCTTCCACTTCACTGACCCCTACTATATCTAGATTGAGCCTTTCCATTTCCCTTTTCAGATTTTCTAGTTTCCCTACCACGTTCAAGCTTCTGACATTCCACGCCCCAACTCGTAGAACATTATCATTTCGTTGATTATTCAATCTTTTTCTCATGGTAACCTCCCCCTTGGCAGTCCCCCCTGGAGATCCGAATGGGGGACTATTCCGGAATCATTTGCCAATGGAGAGATCATCATGACACTTCTTCAACTACAGGCCACATGTCCTGTGGATACACGTGACGCGTCTTTAATGAAATGGTTTCCATTGCCTTCTGCATCCTCATGTCGTTGATCATTGCTGATTCTTCCGCCTTTAGGGGCAATTTCCCACCCCTAGGACAAAAGAGTGCCCTGAACCTCTATCCGCTCCTCCACCCTCTTTGACAAGACCGTTGGCAGAATGAGGCTGACTTCTTACGCCGGAAGTCTTCGGCCGCCAATGCTGGCTATTTATCAAAATTTAGGTACTGGGGGGATCGAACCCGGGACCGAAGACATTTCGACTATGATTCAAAGACGCAACCCTTTTTTTTTTTTGCACGTGCTCTACCATCTTTTTTTATTTTTTTACGATACCCCTTTTTTCTTTTTTTCTTTTTTGTTTTTATTTCTTTTTTTTCTATAAAGTAATTTCCCTTAAAAAGCCCCTTAGGAAAATGGAACTTAAAAAGCCCGTAAGTGCCACCGCCACTTTTCATCCTGTAACAAAAAATCTGATCCACTTCAGGCGTTGGCTCCTGAGTAAACCCACCCCAGAGAGCTGCCTATATATCAGGGGAAATATGGGAAATCAAGGTTAGGGCTATCCTTTGCCACTTTTTTTTTGTTGCATGTGAATTCTAGTAACTAAGTGTTACAAGTAAGTGTTACAACAACAAAGGTGGCATAAAAGAGTAATCCAGAAATAAAAACATAAATCACTGATGTAATTCCAACTAAAAGGTTCTTCAATAATGTAACTGGTTCCACTTGGAGCCTCGTCATCGTTATCTGATATCTCCAATTGCGCCTTTGAAGGGCATCTGCAACGGAGGCATTCAGCTTCACTAGTGTCTCAAGGAAAACAGCATCCTTGCAGCAGCTTGTCTCTTCCTTCGCTCATGGCTGACAAGGCAGAACGTTCAGCCGTTTGTGCGATGCGGCACAGAACATTAACCGCAGCTGGGCACTCCCCAGCTGAGAGGGGGGTTAACGAAAACGCTGCGTAAATAATTTGCGAAGAGCGTACGGTATTTCGGTGTGCGTTGGAGGGCATTGTGAGCAATTTGCAGGAACCACCAGTAATCAAGCTGCTCTTTCTCTCCGTCGCGAAAGATGTAGGCGACGGTAAGTCCTTTGAACCATGTAAGCACATGATATTTTGCAGCCGGAAAGTAAGTTCCATCGGGACAGAGTAGGGTCTGAGGGTCAATCATATCAGGTGTGACCCGGAGGTAACAAGCCAATATCTTCTGTGTTAGTCGCCAAACTCCGGACGATGTTGCGCAAGTAAAACGATGTTCATCAGTATCCAAAAGGTGACAATCTGGGCAATAAGGGGAGTCTGCCAGTCCAATAGTGTGAAGTCGCTGTAGTGTGGCATATTTTTTGTTGGCGATCTGATACCACTTCGAACGCACCGTGGAGGACAGAAAGTTGTGGTGTATCGTTTTCCACACTCTTGGCCAGTGAACCGTATGGTACTTGTTTTCCACCACGTTATGGGGAACAGCACGCAGAAGGTTGGTATAAAAATCTTTCGCCTTTGGTGGACGCGTGGCGGAGAGGTTCGAGCTGACATAGCTGTAATCAAGGATGAAGGTCGACACATGGGAGAGCTGTGGTGCGACGTGCGCAACCGACACCGGCGGGACGTTAGAGACTGGCATCAGAACCTGTAGTAAAGGACCCGTGAGAGAGGTATACTGACTTTTCCATCGTTTCCTCATGTTGCTCATGTAAAGGCTAGCTGCTGTCGCCCTGACGTTGACCAATCCCAGCCCTACTTTGTGCACTGGGAGGGTAAGAGTGTCGTATCGTACTTTAAAGATATGACCTGCGGAAACGTAGTAACTGAAGGCCGTCTGAAGCCGGCGACCTATCTGCAGCGGTAGTGGGAGGACTTGTGCCACGTGATTGAGTTTTGATGCCACGTAGAGGTTCAGGTATTCAACACGTTGTAGCTGGTTCAAGTCCCGGAGCAGGTTCTGTCGGACCATTGCGCGTATGATCTGTAATAACCGTCGGTAGTTTGCTGCAGCTGTTTTACGTACATCTTTCTTGAACGTGATTCCCAAATATCGCAGATCAGAAACTGGTGGGAGGGGAGCGAGGGCTTCCGGTCCGAGACCTCGCCCAATATCCAACGCCGCCGACTGATTGATGTTCAGAAGACTGCCTGCGGCCTGTCCGTAACGCTCAATCCAGGTTAGTACGCTTTGAACTTCGTCATTGGAACGAACAAGCAGTAGCAGGTCGTCAGCGTATGTCCTACAGCGAAAGGTGACGTCCCGCAGCGTGATGCCAGATAGGCGGTGGTTAAGGCCCCCTAGGAGTGGCTCGAGTGCGATGGCATAAAGGTAGGTAGAAAGGGGACAACCCTGTCGTAGAGACCTCTTAATGGGTACTGGTCCTACCGTCCTTCCATTGACCTGGACGTGTGAGCTGGCTGCGGTCCAAAGACGCCGTAGGGTGTCGATGAGGCCCGGGGGGAATCCCATACAGTCCATCACTCGTAGGAGGAAGTTGTGGTGCACTCTATCAAAGGCGCGGTTGAAATCTACGGAGACGATCGCCGCTCTCAGACGGCACGCGGAAGCGATCGCTATTACGTCCCTGCAGTCCCCGGTGGCCATGTGTATGTTGGCTTCTCCCCCCTGCGACGTCTGTTCTGGAGCGAGGATCATCGGCAAAGTCGTCTTAATACGGCTCGCCATAATCCTGGTGAAAATCTTGTAATCGGCGTTCAGCATTGTAAGCGGCCGATAGTCGTTAATCGATAGCCCTCCACCTGGCTTGTGTACCGGTATGAGAAGTCCTTCTACAAACGCTGGCGGCACAACACAGTCTGGAGACGTAAGTTCGCGGAACATTATAACCCAGCGAGGCATCATGATGTCACGGAAAGTCCGGTAGAATTCGATGGGCAGTCCATCTGGCCCAGGAGACTCATTGGTCGCACCTTTGTCCACGGCGTCTTCGACTTCTTCGAGTGAGATTTCCTCTGTTAGTGCATTCACGGTAGCCTCGTCGATAGTACGTGTTATCTGCTGTAACACTTCAGTAGTGGCCTCGTCATCGACGGTTCTTTCCTTGTAAAGATGACGAAAAATGACCCTCCACCGCCTTTACTATGGTTGCTTGGGTCGTACATAAGCGACCGTCGTGTGTCCTGAGTTGTGTGATTAAGTGTTGGCGTTGTCGGCGCTTATCCGCCACAACGTGGTGCATAGTGGGTTCCTCCGCAAACGTTCGGTCGTGCCGTCGCGAGCGGACGACTGCACCTTCCAGTCGGCGCTTCGTCAATGACAGTATGTGAGCCTTGATTCTGCTTTGATCATGTTGTCTCTCCGGGGAAGGGGGGAAGGCGTCGAGGTCCCTGAGTGCCGCGTAGTAAAAATCGAGGGTCTGTCGATGCCACGCAGTCACGTCCTTGCCATATCGCATAAGTGTCCTACGGATTGCTGGTTTGGCACAGAGGAACCACCACTCCAGGGTCGAGGCGTATCGAGGGTGGCGGCGTTCACAGTCAGTCCACGTTGCTGCAACTTGCCGACGGCAATCCAGGTCCTGGAGATGAGTTATGTTGAGCTTCCAAAAGCCATTGCTGCGCCAGACTTGTTGGGGGCGTAGGTGTATAGTGCAGATATAGGCACTGTGATCAGAATAGGCTTGAGGCCATAGTTCGGCGTCCACCACACCTTGTGTGAGATCTTGTGACACATATATGCGGTCGAGTCGGCTGGCCGAATGACTGGTAAGATGAGTGTGGCCAGAGCGGTTACCGTGGAATTTTTCCCACGTGTCGCACAAGTGAAGTTCTTGGATCATCGCACCCAGTTCCGGACAAGTCGTGTAATGTGGGATTTGGTCCTTGGGGCGAAGTACGCAATTAAAATCGCCGGCGAAGACGCTGTGGTCGTATCGTCCTAGGAAAAGGGGAGCGACATCTGTGGAGTAGAAACTGGCGCGGTCGTGACGTCTTGTGGTACCCGACGGCGCGTAAACATTAATGAATCGGGTGTTGAGCGCCGTAAATGCTATTCCTCGAGCGGAGGGAAGAAACGTGACGTCGGTAACTTCAATACCTTCACGCACTAATATTGCCACTCCGGTATCTGCAGGGCTACCGGGCGTCACATGTGTGGTGTACCCGTAAAAGTGCGGGAGTGCCGTCGTTTTCGCTTCTTGTAGGAAAGCAAAGTCAACCCCCATGGCTCGTATGGTTTCTTTCAAAAGTTGGATCTTGACAGGAGAACTGATCATGTTGATATTCATTGTCGCCAGGCGGTAAGCCTGGCAACGAGTTGTTTGGGCGAGGTTATCCATGGTGAAGGTGGAGAGAAGCGAACATCGGAAGTGATGTCACCCCCCGCCGAACGCGGTCCTCCTTGTGCTGCTTATGCTGCATGATCCGGCGGCGCCTCAGCCGGCCGCGGGTCGGGATCTTGTGTCTCGACGTCCTCGGCCCACGAAGCGGGCGCGGATGGCTGTTCATGGTCCGTAGCCTCAGAATGTTTGATAGTAAGGGACCGGGCGACTTCGCTACCTGCACTGGTACCTTCCCGCTGCTCACTGTTTCTGTCAATGGGCCGATGGTCGAAAGCTGCACGTTTTTCTGTCTGTTCTGCAAGGTTGGAGTCAGTGGAAACAGCTTCAGCTTCGCGGCTGGCTTCTTGAGTGGTCAGTCGTTTTCCCCCGGCCGAATGCGAACCGCTGTGTTCCGACACGGTCCGACGACGCCGCTTTCGGCGTTTCGGTGATCGCTGTTTCCGTACGTGGCCTTCATTGTCAGAAGACGGCACTGACTCACGCTCCGCCGGAACAAACGCTTCGGTCGGTACAATAAGGGAATCAATTGCCATCTTACTGGCGTCAATGTCTGTCGCGTTCGGTAGCTCCAGAGTCGTGGTGCTATTTTCCACCACTGGCCAGGTCGGCGGATCATCCAGGTCTTTGTCCGTGGAAAGTGATTCTTGTACCGCTGAGGCGGTCGGCCGTGTCTGTTGTGTGGAGAACGTCGTGAGCGCCGCCGTGTAAGTAACGGGTAGAATAGTCTTCGCCGCTGGTGGTGCAACGTCCTTCGGTGGGAGTTGTGTGATCCGACGCTGGAGGCACTCGGAACGAAGGTGACCTTCCTTACCGCATCCGGAGCATGTCTGAGGTTGGCCGTCATAAATAACTATGGCCCGGCATCCACCTATCTGTAGATAGGATGGCACGTGTCGTTGGAGGTCTATGCGCACTTGGCGTATTCCATTGAGTACTGGATACGTCTTAAACTGGGTCCATTTTTCAGCCACGTGTTCGTGTACCGTGCCGTAGGGGCGGAGCGCCGCTACAACTTGTGCCGCTGGGAGTTCAAATGGAAGTTCGAAGATGCGTATAGTCCGCAGTCCCATTGCGGCATGGCCGACCTCGACGTTGCCAACATTGCCATCTGCGTGGCAGAAGCGGAGTTCTTGTTTCATCACTCGAAGCACCTTGTCGCAAGTAGTTTCGTTTATGAGCTTTACATAGACCGTGCTACTGACGATCGAAAAGTGAATGCCGACAATGTCGGCAGCCGGGATCTTGGCTTCCTCTTTTAAAAAAACGTCCGACTTCGAGCGCCTTTGGTCGGGTAAAGTCGTTCCGAAATGTGAATTTCAAGGTTGATCTTCTGTACTGGTTTGCCATGGTCTTGGAGCGCTACGGCGTCACGTTAGTGTCGGCCGAAGAAAGTAAACAAGGCGCGAGGGCCCTCTCTGCCAGCGGAGAGCACACAACGCACGTCCGCTTCGCTCGGCTGCGAAAGCCGCACTGTTCCCTAGACCACGTGTAAATCCGCCTTAGAGAGTTCATTAAAGAACTTCTTTGAATTAGATCGTATAAGTGAACCTATTTATTAATAATTCTTGTCAATAAACTGACGTTGTTAATTTGAAACATAATACAAGTCTTGAACATTAATTTAACTTGGATTAATAAACGTTAAGGTTACGTGATCTATGCCAAGAACAAACTAGCGATTCGTAACTAAAACAATTGAGCGAAAGGTTAAAGTATCGTCGTCTGTAAACATTGGTAGTTAAGCTACTAACGTTTTTTTTTTCTCTCAGAGTTGGGAAGACTATGCGTGTAGTGACACACGTTTAACATTGGGTTTTAAAAGTAATCGAACTAATACTTAGCCGGGACAATATTAAATAAAAGTAAAACCCTTCAATCGCAGTCAATGTGTAAAAAATAAAATCAAACTTCCACCTATTAGACGAAAAAGCGAAAACAGAAAAAGGGCTGCTACATCGGGGATTTTCCCCGCTCAGTGACTGGTGTTGTGATGCCATTATCATCATTTCATGCCCATCCGGCGCACAGGTCGTCCAATGTGGCGTCGAATGTAATAAGACCTGCACCAAGGCGACCGGACCAGCCGCGTAAGGCAAACGCTGAATTCCATTATTAACGTCTTGACACCGTAGGCATTTTGCGTCTTCCATTTGTGTTATTTTTTTCCCATTCCGTAACAGATGTTTTTGCCGTCTTAGTTATGGCGCTGCTATGTTGGCGACGACGGAGTGCCATGGTATGATGACAGATTTTATTGTCCCAGGCATAATACGCGTGGTATCGTGGCGCTGCACGCGTACCAGGTGAGTATGGTGGCTTCTCTGCAAGACAGGGGCGCAGTGTTCCACAGTGGTGTAAGCTGCTGATGTTGCTGCCCTTCGTAGAGTTGATGCATCTGCACACCAGGTATCATCCGCCAATTTCCTCATAATATCGTCCCGTGTTTTGTTCTTCAGACCGACATTTTAAGGCGTTCTTTGCTGTAATAAATAGTAATAACAGCATCATGCTGAACAAACATACGTCTGTGCGCGAAGACCACTTGCACATAGACGCGTGTTTTCTCGTTTTACTTATTTTTTGGTTCCTGTGATAAACGTATCATTTTCTACAGCTATTTTTGTCGTTTAATAGGTTATTTCAGCTTTGTGCAGATAATCTATCGTCCATCTGTCCAATAAAACCAAGCAATAATTGTATTGTATAGTATGTTAACCGGGGGCCTATAAACGACGAGAGGCTCCGTCACCGACGCAGCCGCAGTGGTCCACAACCCCACGACGACTACCGCAGTCCAAAAAAATGGTTCAGATGTTTGCGAAATCTTATGGGACTTAACCGCTAAGGTCATCAGTCCCTAAGCTTACACACCTTTTTTTTTTTTTTTTTTTTTTTTTTTATGCGGCCCGCCACGAATTCCTTTCCTGTGGTAACCTCTTCATCTCAGAGTAGCACTTGCAACCTACGTCCTCAATTATTTGCTTGACGTATTCCAATCTCTGTCTTCCTCTGCAGTTTTTGCCCTCTACAGCTCCATCTAGTACCATGGAAGTCATTCCCTCATGTCCTAGCAGATATCCTATCATCCTGTCCCTTCTCCTTATCAGTGTTTTCCACATATTCCTTTCCTCTCCGATTCTGCGTAGAACCTCCTTATTCCTTACCTTATCAGTCCACCTAATTTTCAACATTCGTCTATAGCACCACATCTCAAATGCTTCGATTCTCTTCTGTTCTGGTTTTCCAACAGTCCATGTTTCACTACCATACAATGCTGTACTCCAGACGTACATCCTCAGAAATTTCTTCCTCAAATTAAGGCCGGTATTTGATATTAGTAGACTTCTCTTGGCCAGAAATGCCTTTTTCGCCATTGCTCCGTCCGTCATTGGTTGTTTTACTGCCTAGGTAGCAGAATTCCTTAACTTCATTGACTTCGTGACCATCAATCCTGATGTTAAGTTTCTCGCTGATCTCATTTCTACTACTTCTCATCACCTTCGTCTTTCTCCGATTTACTCTCAAACCTGAATTATCCTAAGGACAAACACACCCATGCCCGAGGGAGGACTCGAACCTCTGCAGTCCGTGACTGCAGCGCCCTAGACCGCTCGGTTAATCCCCCACGGCTACCATAGTCCACTTCACACCTCGCCGCCCCACACCGAACCCAGCGTTATTGTGCTGTTCGGCCGCCGTTGGACCCTCCAGGGAACGTCACACACACACCAGACCAGTGTAACCCCTATGTTTGCGTGGTAGAGTAATGGTGGTGTACACGTACGTGGAGAACTTATTTGCGCAGCAATCGCCGACATAGTATAACTGAGGCGGAATAAGGGGAACCACCTTGCATTCGCCAAGGCAGATGGAAAACCGCCTAAAAACCATCCAAAGGCTGGCCGGCTCACCGGACCTCGACACAAGTCCGCCGGGCGGATTCGTGCCGGGGACCAGGCGCTAATTCCCACGCCGGAAAGCCGTGCGTTAGACCTCTCGGCTAACCGGGTGTCATGGAATATTTAATTAATGAGTTTGTTAATAAATATTATATTTGTACAATATATAGAGTGGAAAATCGTTTGGCATACTTTATGACAATGGATGTACACTATGTTATCAAAACTATCCGGACACCTTGCTGAAAATGACCTACAAGTTCGTGGCGCCCTTCATCGTTAACGCTGGAATTCAAAATGATGCTGGCCCACCCTCAGCACTGATGACAGCTTCCACTCTCGCAGGCATACGTTCATTTTGGTGCTGGAAGGTTTCTTGGGGAACGGTGTGCTGAACTGAGAAGTATCGATGTCGGTCGGTGAGGCCTAGCACGAAGTCGGCGTTCCAAAATATCCCATACGCGTTCTATTCGCTTCAGATCAGGACTCTGTGCAGGCCAGTCCATAACAGGGATGTTATTGTCAGGTAACCACTCCGCCACAGGCCGTGCATTACGTGCAGGTGCTCGATCGTACTGAAAGATGCAGTCGCAATCCCCGAATTGATCTTCAACAGTGGGAAGCGAGAAGGCGCTTAGAACATCAATGTAGGCCACTTGCTGTGATAGTTCCAGGCAAAACAAAAGGGTGCAAGCCCCCTCCATGAAAAGCACGACCACACCACAACACAACCGCATCCGAATTTTGCTGTTGGCATTACACGCGCTGCCAGATGACATTCACCGGGCATTCGCCATACCCACACCATGCCATCAGATCGCCACATTGTTTACCGTGATTCGTCACTGCACACAACGTTATTCCACTGTTCCATCAATGCTTACGCTCCTTACACCAAGCGAGGCGTCGTTTGGCATTTAGCGGTGTGATGTGTGGCTTATGAGCAGTCGCTCGACCGTGAAATCCAAGTTTTCTCACCTCCCGCCTAACTCTCATAGTACTTGCAGTGGATCCTGACGCAGTTGGGAATTCCTCTATGATGGTCTAGATAGATGACTGCCTGTTACGCATTACGAACCTCTTCAACTGTCGGCGGTGTGTGTCAGGTAACAGACGAGGTCGGCCTGTACGCTTTTGTGCTGTACGTCTCCCTTCACGTTTCCACTTCACTATCGCATTGCAAACAGCGGACCTGGGGTTGTTTAGGAGTGTGCAAATCGCGCGTACATACAAATGACACAAGTGACACCCAATCACCTGACCACGTTCGAAGCCCATGAGTTCCGTGGAACGTCCCATTCTGCTCTCTCGCGATGTCTAATGACTATGGAGGTCGCTGATGTGGAGAATCTGGCAGTAGGTGGCAGGACAATGCCCCTAATATGAATGGAGTGGACAGTGTCCTGAAAGGACGACATAAGATGAACATCAACAAAAGCAAAACGAGGATAATGGAATTTAGTCGAATTAAGTCGGGTGATGCTGAGGGAATTAGATTAGGAAATGAGACACTTAAAGTAGTAAAGGAGTTTTGCTGTTTGGGGAGCAAAATAACTGATGATGGTCGAAATATAGAGGATATAAAATGTAGACTGGTAATGGCAAGGAAGAAGAGAAATTTGTTAACATCGAGTATAGATTTAAGTGTCAGGAAGTCGTTTCTAAAAGTATTTGTATAGAGTGTAGCCATGTATGGAAGTGAAACATGGACGATAAATAGTTTGGACTAGAAAAAAATTGAGGCTTTTGAAATGTGGTGCTACCAGAAGAATGATGAAGATTAGATGGGTAGATCACATAACTAATGAGGAGGTATTGAATAGAATTGGGGAGAAGAGGAGTCTGTGGCACAACTTGACAAGAAGAAGGGATCGGTTGGTAGGACATGTTCTGAGGCATCAAGGGATCACCAATTTAGTACAGGAGGCCAGCGTGGAGGGTAAAAATCGTAGAGGGAGACCAAGAGATGAATACACTGAGCATATTCAGAGTGATGTGGGTTGTAGTAGGTACTGGGAGATGAAGAGGCTTGCACAGGATAGAGTAGCATGGAGATCTGCATCAAACCAGTCTCAGAACTGAAGACCACAACAACATGTTTTCGACGGATACTTTTGATTGCATAGTGTATATCCAGACGTGACCAGCCGAAAGCCTTGTATGTGGGCAAGTGCGCAAAATCTTCTCCTATGCCGGAATACGACGGCAAATCAAAAAGTAAGTAACGCTTCCAAGTTATATATGTCCATCACGATGTACAATGTAATTCTGCTTTTTCACATAGTCCTGAAGAGACTGTAAACATTTCCCAAAACGGATACTCGACTTTACGATTATGGGTGCGTCGAAAACACCTCCTGCGCTATGGCATCACCCGGATATACACTCCTGGAAATGGAAAAAAGAACACATTGACACCGGTGTCTCAGACCCACCATATTTGCTCCGGACACTGCGAGAGGGCTGTACAAGCAATGATCACACGCACGGCACAGAGGACACACCAGGAACCGCGGTGTTGGCCGTCGAATAGCGCTAGCTGCGCAGCATTTGTGCACCGCCGCCATCAGTGTCAGCCAGTTTGCCGTGGCATACGGAGCTCCATCGCAGTCTTTAACACTGGTAGCATGCCGCGACAGCGTGGACGTGAACCGTATGTGCAGTTGACGGACTTTGAGCGAGGGCGTATAGTGGGCATGCGGGAGGCCGGGTGGACGTACCGCCGAATTGCACAACACGTTGGGCGTGAGGTCTCCACAGTACATCGATGTTGTCGCCAGTGGTCGGCGGAAGGTGCACGTGCCCGTCGACCTGGGACCGGACCGCGGCGACGCACGGATGCACGCCAAGACCGTAGGATCCTACGCAGTGCCGCAGGGGACCGCACCGCCACTTCCCAGCAAATTAGGGTCACTGTTGCTCCTGGGGTATCGGCGAGGACCATTCGCAACCGTCTCCATGAAGCTGGGCTACTGTCCCGCACACCGTTAGGCCGTCTTCCGCTCACGCCCCAACATCGTGCAGCCCGCCTCCAGTGGTGTCGCGACAGGCGTGAATGGAGGGACGAATGGAGACGTGTCGTCTTCAGCGATGAGAGTCGCTTCTGCCTCGGTGCCAATGATGGTCGTATGCGTGTTTGGCGCCGTGCAGGTGAGCGCCACAATCAGGACTGCATACGACCGAGGCACACAGGGCCAACACCCGGCATCATGGTGTGGGGAACGATCTCCTACCCTGGCCGTACACCTCTGGTGATCGTCGAGGGGACACTGAATAGTGCACGGTACGTCCAAACCGTCATCGAACCCATCGTTCTACCATTCCTAGACCGGCAAGGGAACTTGCTGTTCCAACAGGACAATGCACGTCCGCATGTATCCCGTGCCACCCAACGTGCTCTAGAAGGTGTAAGTCAACTACCCTGGCCAGCGAGATCTCCGGATCTGTCCCCCATTTAGCATGTTAGGGACTGGATGAAGCGTCGTCTCACGCGGTCTGCACGTCCAGCACGAACGCTGGTCCAACTGAGGCGCCAGGTGGAAATGGCATGGCAAGCCGTTCCACAGGACTACATCCAGCATCTCTACGATCGTCTCCATGGGAGAATAGCAGCCTGCATTGCTGCGAAAGGTGGATATACACTGTAATAGTGCCGACATTGTGCATGCTCTGTTGCCTGTGTCTATGTGCCTGTGGTTCTGTCAGTGTGATCATGTGATGTATCTGACCCCAGGAATGTGTCAATAAAGTTTCCCCTTCCTGGGACAATGAATTCACGCTGTTCTTATTTCAATTTCCAGGAGTGTAGCTGCTTTCACCTCCGGCTTGGTCGCATAAATCCTCCCAATCAGTCAATCCATGACCTCCTGCACGCCTTAAGTCTTTCACGCTGCGCCTGGCCCTAGATTACAATGTGTGAGTGAGATTGTGTACCACGTTGTGTGAGATGTAAACACCACAAGAAACGAACTTGCTGTCACTGTATACGGTGCCACTGGTTCCGCTAAAACTTGTGCACGCAACACGTTCATCTCGTATATTCACGATGACCCACTTAATGATGCACATATGTTGTGACTGCTAACAGGAAACCTGTTTTTAGAACTGATAACACACATAAAATGAAGTTTGAGATAGTTAAAGCGAAGTTGATTTGCAGGGGAAAAAGTTGTGAAGATAGCGATAAGGTAACCGTCATCAGAAGGTCAGATAGTGAAGTAGCGTCATCTGTTTTGAGTAGTTTGTTCAGTTGAAGCTGTTGGTTGGTAACTTTCGTAAAATCTCTGCATTTCATCATCCACTCGTTAGAGTTTAGTCGAATATTTTCTCGGTAACAACAAAATAGTTCAAATATTTCTCACCTACAGTCGTCTAAGCTGTACTCAAATAGGTAGGTTTCCTGTAATGCAAAGAGAAATAAGGCTGAAACCGCCTTTAAGGGAAGTACCGGGTGATCAAAAAGTCAGTATCAATTTGAAAACTTAATAAACCACGGAATAATGTAGATAAAGAGGTAAAAATTGACACACATGCTTGTAATGATATGGGGTTCTATTAGAACCACCCCATATTACTAGACGCGTGAAAGATCTCTTGCGCGCGTCGTTTGGTGATGATCGTGTGCTGAGCCGCCACTTTCGTCATGCTTGGCCTCCCAGGTCCCCAGACCTCAGTCCGTGCGATTATTGGCTTTGGAGTTACCTGTTGTCGCAAGTGTATCGTGATCGACCGACACCTCTAGGGATGCTGAAAGACAACATTCGACGCCAATTCCTCACCATAACTCCGGACATGCTTTACAGTGCTGTTCACTACATTATTCCTCGACTACAGCTATTGTTGAGGAATGATGGTGGACATATTGAGCATTTCCTGTAAAGAACATCATCTTCGCTTTGTGTTACTTTGTTATACTAATTATTGCTATTCTGATCAGATGAAGTGCTATCTGTCGGACATTTTTTGAACTTAGGTATTTTTTTGGTTCTAATAAAACCCCATGTCATTCCAAGCACGTGTGTCAATTTGTACCTCTCTATCTACATTATTCTGTGATTTATTCAGTTTTCAAATTTATACTGACTTTTTGATCACCCGGTACAACTCCTCTTTTGATCAAATTGAACTCCTTCGCCGACGAACAACTTATTGTTGTATACTGAAGCGCCAAAGAAACTAGTATAGGCCTACTTATTCAATTATAGAGATATGTACACAGACACACTACGGCGTTGCGGTCGGCAACGCCCATATGAGATAATTAGTGGCTGGCGCAGTTGTTAGATCGGTTACTGCTGCTGCAATGGCAGGTTATAAAGATTTAAGTGAGTTTGAACGTGGCGTTATAGTCGGCGCACGAGCGATGGGACACAGAATCTCCGAGGTAGCTACGAAGGGGGACTTTCCCGTACGGCTAATTCACGAGTGTACCGTGAATATCAGGAATCCGGAAAATCATATCTCGCCGGGAAAAGATCGTTCAGTGTGACAGAAGTGCAACCCTTCCGCAAACTGCTACACATCTCAGCCGGTCCGTGTGGCCGAGCGGTTCTAGGCACTTGAGTCTGGAACCGCGCGACCGCTACGGCCGCAGGTTCGAATCCTGCCTCCGGCACAGATATGTGTGATGTCATTAGGTTAGTTAAGTTTAAGTAGTTCTAAGTTCTAGGGGACTGATGACCTGAGATGTTAAGTCCCATAGTGCTCAGAGCCATTTTTTTTTTTTGGCACGTCAGTATCGTTATTGGACTGTTGATGATTGGAAACATATTGTCTCGTCGGACGAGTCTCGTTTCAAATTGTATCGAGCAGATGGACGTGTAAGGGTATGGAGACAACCTCATGAATCCGTGGACCCTGCATGTCAGCAGGGGACTGTTCAAGCTCGTGGAGGCTCTGTAATGGTGTGGGGCGTGTGCAGTTGAAGTGATACGGGATTCCTGATACATCTAGATACGACTGAGAGCTGACACGTACTAAGCATCCATTCGTGGCCATTGTGCGTTCCGACGGACTTGGTCAATTTCAGCAGGACAATGCAACACCCCACACGTCCAGAATTGCTACAGAGTGGCTTCAAGAACACTCTTCTGAGTCTAAGCACTTCTGCTGGCCAGAAAACTCCTCACACATTTACGGTACTGAGCTTATCTGGGATGCCTTGCAACGTGCTGTTCAGAAGAGATCTCGACCCTCTCACAATCTTACGGATTTATGGACAGCACTGCAGGATTCATGGTGTCAGTTCCCTCCAGCGGGAGCCCTACACGATATTTGGCAGGCGTAGCAGTTTCTTTGGCACTTAGTGTATGTACGTTTGCATGGACGTGATCAGCAGCAGATGTTATGTATGCATTATTGTTGTTTTTTCCGTCTGAAACTTCTTTACAATTTAAGGTTGCTTTTCACCAGACACGTTTCACTTTTAACTGTATCGCATTTTCTGCGATCATTCTGGAAATATGGTATACATCACATGCCTTTACATTTTGCTAATTATACATTGAAAACAGTTACAAATTTGGCAAGTTACTTGCGGTGGCTCTGTTCCTCTTGTTCATTCTGAAGTTCCCTGTTTTTCCCCCTCGTTGTTAACGGCGCTAGAAGCCGAAAAGAAGCTGGTTCCACCGTCAGGTTTCGCCATTTATCGGCTTTTACGCTCTTAAATTGCAATAAGCCTAAGAAAATCACTCTTCGCTTCTGTGTTGTTTCCTAACATCCAGTAATCAGACAACCCAACAGTACCTTCCACGTCTTGGTATGAAAATGTTACGGTAACTGCTCCATATAGTACAACTAACGCAATGTCAGCGACAGATAAGTCTGTAAGTGATCTACATCTACATACATACCCCGCAAGCCACCAAACGGTGTGTGGTGGAGGTCACTATACGTGACTGTCATTACCTCCCTTTCCTGTTCCAGTTGCGTGGAAGAACGACTGTCTGAAAGCCTCCGTGCGCTGTAGAATCTCTCTAATTTTACATTCGTGATCTCGGGAGGTAGGGGGAAGCAATATATTCGATACCTTATCCACAAACGCACCCTCTCTAAACCTGAACAGCAAGCTACACCGCAATGCAGAGCGCCTCTCTTGACGAGTCTGCCATTTGCGTTTGTTAAACATCTCCGTAACGCTATCACGCTTACCAAATAACCCTGAGACGAAACGCACCACTCTTCTTTGGATCTTCTCTATCTCCTCTGTCAACCCGACCTGGTACGGATCCCACACAATAAAGGATCCTTCTTTCTATGTATTCGCAATACATTACATTTGTCTCTGTTAAGGGTCAGTTGCCACTCCCTGCACCAAGTGCCTATCCGCTGCAGATGTTCCTGCATTTCGCTGCAACTTTCTAATGCTGCAACTTCTCTGTATAGTTCAGCAACATCCGCGAATCACCGCATGGAACTTCCGACACTATCTACTAGGTCATTTATTTATATCATTTGCATCTGTGGTTAATATGGTGACTGTGCTTTATGAATGTGGTGGAGCGAATCCAGGACTTGGCACACAGAGAGTAACCGTATGGTTAGGTCGGGTCTTCCCCTTCTCGCGCGCTTTTGTGTGTATTGAAGGAATTCTGACTCTTTAAACTCGAATCTTATTACACGCAGGTAATGTGCTCACAAAACTCTTAACTCAGAACACAACAGTAAATGCATACCGGGCCCTGGCTCAGACGTAGCTCCATATCACACTGCCATTATTGAAACATTTACTCATATGGAATTATATAGCTGTTAATCGTAATATTACTACGTGAACATGAAAATTGAGGTACCGATTTTTAATATTAACTGTACAAGAAGCCAATGAAACTTAGATAACTCGAAAGGTATTTCGACACAAATATGCACAAACAAGACGTTGTGTGTGCGTAGCCGGTAACAGTGGTCAAAGGAAATAAGTACCTTCATATCCACAACTATGACGATACCTTCTTTTTCATGAATTAAACTCATCAATACGGGAACATAGAAAATTGAAGTGCTACCAACTTCTGGCTGCATACCGATCTGGTTGTTGTTGTTGTGGTATTCAGTCCTGAGACTGGTTTGATTCAGCTCTCCATGCTACTCTATCCTGTGAAAGCTTCTTCATCTCCCAGTACTTACTGCAACCTACAACCTTCTGAATTTGCTTAGTGTAGTCATCTCTTGGTCTCCCTCTACGATTTTTACCCTACACGCTGCCCTCCAATGCTAAATTTGCGATACCTTGATGCCTTAGAACATGTCCTGCCAACCGGTCCTTTCTTCTTGTCAAGTTGTGCCACAAACTCCTCTTCTCCCCAATTCTATTCAATACATCCTCATTAGTTACGTGATCTACCCACTAATCTTCAGCATTCTTCTGTAACACCACATTTCGAAAGCTTCTGTCCTCTTTTTGTCCAAACTATTTATCGTCCACATTTCACTTCCATACATGGCTACACTCCATACAAATACATCCAGAAACGACTTCCTGACACTTAAGTCTATACTCGATGTTAACAGATTTCTCTTTTTCAGAAATGCTTTCCTCTCTACTTCGACAATCATCAGTTATTTTGCTCCCCAAATAGCAAAACTCCTTACTACTTTAAGTGTCTTATTACCTAATCTAATTCCTTCAGCATCACCCGACTTAATTCGACTACATTCCATTATCCTCGTTTTTGCTTTTGTTGATGTTCATCTTATATCCTCCTTTCAAGACACTGTCCATTCCATTCAACTGCTCTTCCAAGTCCTTTGCTGTCTCTGACAGAATTACAATGTCATCGGCGAACCTCAAAGTTTTCATTTCTTTTCCCTGGATTTTAATACCTACTCCGAATTTTTCTTTCGTTTCCTTTACTGCCTGCTCAATATACAGATTGAATAACATCGGGGACAGGCTACAACCCTATCTCATTCCCTTCCCAACCGCTGCTTCCCTTTCGTACCCCTCGACTCTTATAACTGCCATCTGGGTTCTGTACAAATTGTAAATTGCCTTTGGCTCCCTGTATTTTACCCTTGCCACCTTCATAATTTGAAAGAGAATATTCCAGTCAACATTGTCAAAAGCTTTCTCTAAGTCTACAAAAGCTAAAAACGTAGGTTTGCCTTTCCTTAATCTTTCTTCTAAGATAAGTCGTAAGGTCATTATTGCTCACGTGTTCCAACATTTCTACGGAAACCAAACTGATCTTCCCTAGGTCGGCATCTACCAGTTTTTCCATTCGTCCGTAAAGAATTCGTGTTAGTATTTTGCAGCTATGACTTATTAAACTGATAGTTCGGTAATTTTCACATGTGTCAACACCTGATTTCTTTCCGATTGGAATTATTATATTCTTGTTGAATCAGGTGCTATGCTAGAAATAACAGTTGATAGAAATAACAGCTGACAGTAACAAAATTTCGTGAAATCGCATTCTAGGGGCTTTCAAGTTGACATGGTTCATTTGCAGTAAAACATGTTACAATGCTACAACTGATCGAGCATGTCAGCAATGGAAATCAACACATCACAGTATCGATCGCTGTAAATAACGTTATGCACACAGAAGAGACAAAGAACCCCATTCACCTGCCCAATATCGTGTACGGCCCCCACGAGCACGATGAAGTGACGCAACGCGATGTGGCATGGAATCGACTGATGTCTAAAGCAGTGCTGGAAGGAACTGACACCGTGAATCCTCCATGGCTGTCCACAAATCCGTAAGAGTACGAGGGGGTGAACATCTCTTCTGAACAGCACGTTGCATGGCATCCCAGATATGCTCGATAATGTACACGTCTGGGGAGCTTCCTGGCCAGCAGAAGTGTTTAAACTTAGGTGATCAGACAGGATGCTTACGCACGTCTCACCTGTCAGAGTCGTATCTAGACGTATCAGGGGACACATATCACTCCAACTGCACACGCTCCACACCTTTGCAGAGCCTCCATCAGCTTGAACAGTTCCCTGCTGACTTGCAGGTTTCATGGATTCAAGAGGCTGTCTCCATGCTCATAGACGTCCATCCACTCGATACAATTTGAAACGAGACTCGTCCGACCAGGCAACATGTTCAATATTGTCGACAGGACCAGACGTGGCGAAAGCTTTGTAACATGCTGTCGTCAAGATTACACGAGTGGGCCTTTGGCTCCGAAATCCCATATCTACATCTACATCTACATACATACTCCGAAATCCACCATACAGTGCGTGGCGGAGGGTACCTCGTATCACAACTACTATCTCCTCTCCCTGTTCCACTCGCAAACAGAACGAGGGAGAAATGACTGCCTATATGCCTCTGTACGAGCCGTAATCTCTCTTATCTTATCTCTGTGGTCTTTCCGCGAAATGTAAGTTGGCGGCAGTAAAATTGTACAGCAGTCAGCCTCAAATGCTGGTTCTCTAAATTTCCTCAGTAGCTATTCATGAAAAGAACGCCTCCTTTCCTCCAGAGACTCCCACCCGACTTCCTGAAGCATTTCCGGAACACTCGCGTGATGATCAAACCTACCAGTAACAAATCTAGCAGCCCGCCTCTGAACTGCTTCTATGTCCTCCCTCAATCCGACCTGATAGGGATCCAGACGCTCGAGCAGTACTAAAGAATAAGTTTTATAAATGGACTCCTTTACAAATGAACCACATCTTGCCAAAACTCTACCAATGAACCTAAGACGACTATCCGCCTTCCCCACAACTGCCATTACTTGCTTGTCCCACTTCATATCGCTCTGCAATGTTACGCCCAAGTATTTAATCGATGTGACTGAGCCAAGCGCTACACTACTAATAGAGTATTGAAACATTACAGGATTCTTTTTCCTATTCATCTGCATTAATTTACATTTTTCTATATTTAGAGTTAGCTGCTATTCTTTACACCAATCACAAATCCTATCCAAGTCATCTTGTATCCTCAGTCACTCAACGACGACACCTTCCCGTACACTACAGTATCATCAGCAGACAGCCGCACATTGCTATCCACCCTATCCAAAAGATCATTTATGTAGATAGAAAACAACAGCGGACCTACCACACTTCCCTGGGGCACTCCAGATGATACCCTCGCCTCCGATGAACACTCACCATCGAGGACAACGTACTGGGTTCTACTACTGAAAGAAGTCTTCGAGGCACTCACATACTTGGGAACCAATCCCATATCCTAGTACCTTAGGAGTCTGCAGTGGTGCACCGAGTCAAACACTTTACGGAAGTCAAGGAATATGGCATGCGTGTGATACCCTTCATAAATGGGAGAATTGCGTTTCGCAGGAGCGATGCTTTCTAAAGCCGTGCAGATGCATGGAAAGCAACTTCTCTGTCTCAAGGAAATTCATTATATTAGAATATGTTCGAGAATCCTGCAACAAACCGATGTTAAGGATATTGGTCTGTAATTTTGAGGATCCGTCCTTCTACCCTTCTTATATACGGGCGTCACATACGCTTTTTTCCAGTCGCTCGGGACTTTACGTTGGGCAAGAGATTCGCGACAAATGCAAGTTAAGTAAGAAGCCAATGCAGTAGAGTACTGTTTGTAAATCCGAAGTGGAATCCCGTCAGGATGATGTACCGCTGAATGCTTCAAACGCTGACGTCGATGGCCCAGCACCGAAATCTGCGACAATCTGCAGGAGGGCTGCTGTACTGTCACGCTGAACGATTCTCTTCACTCGTCGTTGGTCCCGTTCTTACAGGATTTTTTTCTGGCCGCAGCGATGTCGGAGATTTGATATTTTACCGGATTCCTGATATTCATGGGAAGCTCATTAAATGGTCATAGTGGAATATCCCCATTTCATCGCTACCTCGCAGATGGGAATAAATTGGGTTGGACATCATTGCCTCATCCACCTTACAGTCCAGACCTGGCACCCTCGCACTTCCATCTCTTTGGGCCGGTTAAGTATTCACTACGGCGAAGACACATTGATGATGACGAGAGAGTCAGTCGTGAAAACATGGCATCGCCTACCGGAATATGGCTTCGCCTACAGGACAAGAGCTTTTACCAGCAGGGCATAGATGCTCTTCCACAACGTTGGCGTACAACCATTGAACGTGATGGAGACTACGTAGAAAAATAGGACATAGACTTGACGTGTTGATGTATATTCTCACCAAATTCTGACTCTTAACAATAGATATGTTCTGAGAAAAAAATGTGGGGCATTACTTATTGATCGATTCTCGTAATAACTCCTCAGAGCTTAAGCTTGGGACACAGATAATCGGAAGGGTGGATGTTTTGATATCTAGGAAGTAGAATTACACCAAATGGTGGTGCAACAGAGGACACTGACAACCGAGCCAAAAAAAACACAAAAAATGTAACGAGTATATGGTATTGTTGGCTGGTGAGGGGGGGGGGGGGGCGTCAAGTGAGAGTCTTGTTGCAGTCGACGCCACATTGGGTCTTTTGCGTGCTGGTGCTGAGAACGAAATGATGAGGACCATACAACACCCAGTCCACTAGCGGAGAAAATCTGCTATCCGGACGGGAATTGAACCTGGGTCCACTTGCACGGGAGACAAGCACGATAGCGAAGGAATTATGCTGCTTTCGAGGCAAAACAACACGTGATGGACGAAGCTAAGTGGACTTCAAAAGATGACCAGCGCAGACAAATGGGGCATTCGTGACCGAGAGAAGTCTGCAACTATCAAACTTTATCAAAGTTTCCGGAACAGATTTCTGAGAATGTACGTCTCCAACACGGCATCGTATAGTGACGAATCACGAACTGTTGGAAAGCCGGAAAAGTAGAGAATCGAAGCGTTGCAGATATGATGTTACAGGAGGGTGTACAAAATTACACTACTGCCCATTAAAATTGTTACTCCACGAAGATGACTTGCTACAGACGCGATATTTAACCGACAGAGAGAAGATGCTGCGATATGCAAATGATGAGCTTTTCAGAGCATTCACACAAGGTTGGCGATACCTACAAAGTGCTGACATGAGAAAACTTTCCAACCGATTTCTCATACACAAACACCAGTTGACCGGCGTTGCCTGGTGAAATATTGTTGTGATGCTTCGCGAAAGGAGGAGAAATGCGTACCATCACGTTTCCGACTTTGATAAATGTTGGATTGTAGCCAATCGCGATTGCGGTTTGTCGTATCGCGACATTGCTGCTCGCGTTGGTCGAGGTCCAACGACTGTTAGCAGAATATGGAATCGGTGGGTTCAGGAGGGTAATACGGAACGCAGTGCTGGATCCCAACGGCCTCGTATCACTAACAGTCGAGATGACAGGCATCTTACCCACATGGCTGTAACGGATCGTGAAGCCACGTCTGAACGAACAGTTCGACGACGTTTGCAGCAGCATGGACTATCAGATCGGAGACCATGGCTGTGGGTTACCCTTGACGCTGCATCACAGACAGGAGCGCCTACGATGGTGTACTCGACGACGAACCTGGGTGCACGAATGGCAAAACGTCATTTTTCCGATGAATCCAGGTTCTGTTTACAGCATCAAGATGGTCGCATCCGTGTTTGGCGACATCGCGGTGAATGCACATTGGAAGGGTGTATTCGTCATCACCATACTGGCGTAACACTCGGCGTGACGGTATGGGGTGTCACTGGTTATATCTCTCGGTCACCTCTTGTTCGCATTGGCAGCACTTTGAACAGTGGACGTTACATTTCAGATGTCTTACGACCCGTGGCTCCACCCTCCATTCGATCCCTGCGAACCCTACATTTGAGCAGGATAACGCACGACCGCATGTTGGAGGTCCTGTACGGGCCTTTCTGGATACAGGAAATGTTCGACTGCTGCCCTGGCCAGCACATTCTCCATATCTCTCACCAATTGGAAACGTCTGGTCAATAGTGACCAAGGAACTGGCTCGTCACAATACTCCAGTCACTGCTCTTGATGAACTGTGGTATCGTGTTGAAGCTGCATGGGCAGCTGTACCTGTACACGCCATCCAAGCTCTGTTTGATTCAATGCCCAGGCGTATCAAGGCCGTTATTGCGGCCAGAAGCGGTTGTTCTGTGTACTGATTTCTCACGATCTATGCTCTCAAATTGCGTGAAAATTTAATCACATGTCAGTTCTAGTATAATATATTTGTCCAATGAATACCCGTTTATCATCTGCATTCCTTCTTGGTGTACCAATTTTAATGGCCGGTACTGTGGGTAGACTGGTAAGATGAGTATTGAAGAGGCTGTACTTTATTTTGTTTTACTTTATTTTATTTTACTTTTTTAATGATGCTCTTTAAATACTTCACTTTTCTCCGGTGTCAATTGCCTTTAAAAACACATAAAGCTAGACAACAACGCAACGCCATCACTTGCAGAATTTTTAGAAATTTGAACATATCTACCAGTAGTATAATTATGGTGCACGCCCTGTGGGACATTTCTTTGCTAGACACAAAAATGTAAATTCAGCAACAAGAACACAAGCAGTTTGTGTCGACGAGATTGTCTCCTCTTTATGCACGTGCGCTACCAAAACTGTAAATAAATATAACAATAATTAGGCCTCCGAGAACGGTTCTAAAACGATTTGTTTCATTAAATAACAAAGGAATGTATTCAGTCCGTATATTCGTTCAGAATGTAAATTCTTATCACCCTTTGAATGCACATGTAAGTTCATTTTTGTTTCGTTTCTATGGCTTATGTGTTTCTGATGTCAAAGATGAATGCAAGTAAAGTTTTACGTACCTCGTGACGTATGTATACGGCGAGAGGCGCTGCAGCCTCTGATGCTGTATCCTGTATGGCGACTTCTCTTCCTTGAATACAGGGTGGCGGAAAAGTCGCTGGACAGTTGGTTAAAAGAAAACAAAAGTAACAGCAAGAAGTGGTACAGTAGAAAGTTTTAACCCGGTAAGTTGTTATTACCAAATGGTGATAATTACGCCTTGTCAAGTTGTTACACAATGCTATGACATGCAAAACAAACACAGTAACCAAACTACTTGAAAACGTGATCTGTGAGCCGTGTTTGCAGCTGTGGTTACGGATTGTTACGACGTTAAAGGAAAGAAGAAACAATTTTCGCGTCAAAAACGTTATATAAAAGTGATACTATTGCAGTTGTTAATGAGTGGGGCAGACACTTCAGATGAAAACCATCGTCTTGAGAAACAATGTACGATATACGAGATAGACTTGAAGAACATGGCCGCCAAACAACACTCACAACTGAGGAAAATGAACTGCAAGTATGTATAGCTGTGACTCAAAGTCCGCAATAATCAAACAGGCGATTAGCAACTGAAAAATAATTGTTAAGTATTGACTGTATTTGTAACGAAACATAAATTCAGTCTTTCGTTGAAAGGGGGTAGGACGTCGACATTTTTCTTTTCAGTGTGTATACTTTTACAAATAAATTCATAAAACTTTGTCAGCATCACAACGTAGGTGATCCTCACCCACCAGGCGGTGGGTGAGGATTCACACTCATTGCAATGGAAGTTCGAAAACATAACAAAATAAATTTTTTACGTGTGAAATTCCATCATTTTTTCACTTACTAATGGCTGCATTTGTTGCTATAGGTACACTTTTCTTCATCTGTTAGAGATATTCTTCGATGAATTTTGCACATCATACATACCATACTCAGAGGTGAATGAATCTCTAGAATTTATTTAATTTATGAAAAAACTAATGAACTGTTATATTTTAAACTTCATGTTTAGGAACAACACAAATTTTATAGTTAATTACCTCAATTTTACCACAGTTTTTAATAGATTTGGAAAATTTTAGAGTTTCATACACATTTAAGTATGGTTTGTATGCTGTGCACAATTCATCGAAGAATCTCTCTTAGTTATGAAGAAAAGTGTACCTATAGCAAGAAATATTGCCATTAGTAAGTGAAAAAAATGATGCAATTTCACATGTAAAAAAAAATTATTTCGTTTTCGAACTTCCACTGCTATGAGTGTGAATTCTGAATCCTTCCTGGTCATGCTGACAAAGTTTTACGAATTTTTTTGTGAAAGCATAGACAGTGGAAATTAAAATGTCCTGTGGTGCCTCTCCTGCTCCAAGTAGGTCCGTTTGACGTCCTACCCCTCTTAAATCGGTCCAGTAGTTTCTGTACCACACTGTACTGTACGATGCGGTTCTCGTTAAAATAAACGTAAGTGACTGATGGAAATAAAACATGTGTAGAAGAGTATTTGTTCGGATGTGGAGTTGAAATGCTCATAGACACTGGTTTCACTCATCCAATGTAGCGCACACACTTTGTTTAAGCAAATGGGGTATCGTTTATTGTTTATCAAATACAATTAGACGTGCTATGGTCTCACGTTGTCATTATAAATATATCTTTCCTCTTGCAATAACACGATTTACTTGAATGATTTGCAAAAGCGTAACATTCTTTCTCTGAAAAACTGTAGCACTTCATAGATACGCCGTGTAGTGGTTACTTTCCAGTATTTGATCTCCATTCTGCGGTCCCGTTCCAACACTTTCCACATCAATAGTTAATTGTTAATGCCCTTTAGTATAACATGTTGAGCCTCTTGTACACCCTGCCGCCACGCCACTGCTGTCTCCACTCAAATGTCCTTCCACGGCGTGTTCCTCTGGTTTCCAAAAAGTAAAAATACCAGTAAATGTATACGCAATGAGTAGGGACTACAGACTAACCTTACTGATTGAAAACCTACTCCAGAATCGAAGACTCTTCGTGGATTTTCAGGGACAGAGAAGCCGGGGTGGAGGACACAGAAAAATGACCTCCCCCAAGGAAGCGTACTGGCCCCAACACTTTTTAATATATATACTAATGACCAGCCCCTCCCCCAAGGCACCGAAAGCTTTATATATTCAGATGATTGCGCCATTACCGCTCAAGCAGACAGCTTTGAAACTGTTGAACAGAATCTGTCAGAAGCCCTCGAACAGCTACAAGGGGAACCATCTCAAACCCAACCCAGGGTAAACCCAAACCTACTCCTTCCACCTAAAGAACAGACAATCTGCAACAAGACTACAACTTAACTGGGAAGGAGTGTCCCTGGAGCATTGCGAAAACACTAAAATACTGAGGCATCACCTTGGATAGCACACTCACCTATAAAAAGCACAGCATGAACACTAAACACAAAGTAGCCGCGAGAAACAACATTGTGCGCAAAGTAACGGGCAGTACATGGGGGGCGCAGCCTGGAATAGTGAGGACCACAGCTCTTGCTCTGTGCTATTCAACAGCGGAGTACGTGTACCTAGTGTGGTACAATTCTAGCCACGCCAAGCAAGTGGACGTACAGCTTAATGAATCCTGCCGCATCATATCAGGCTGTCTGAGACCAACCCCGACTGATAAATTGCACTGCCTGGCAGGTGTGGCCCCACCAGATATTAGAAGGAAAGTAGCGGCCAGGATGGAAAAGACAAAGGCGTTGACCATACCTGCCCACCCGCTGTACAAACATCAGCCAGCCCGCCGTCGACTGAAATCTAGAAAAAGCTTCCTGCACACAGCAGAAAAGCCGTCGGTACAGCGCTGGTAATGTGGCGAGAAGAAAACGTGCACCTCGGGAAATGGTTAGTCCCAAACGAAGAACTCCCTCCCGGCCATATGGAAGGATTGACGCCATGGAAATCTCTTAATAGACTGCGCCCTGGTGTCACATGATCCAAAGAGAATATGCGCAAATGGGGCCTCTCAAATGAACCGGCGCTGTGTGACTGTGGACACATTCAAATCACCATCCACCTCACGCAGTATGTTCTGTGCCCAAGCATCTTCTCCATGAAGGATTTGATGAATGCCACCCTGAAAGCGCTGGACGTGGCCAGGTTCTGGTCCAAGACTTCATAAAAAAACTACTTGAACCTGCTTATATATCTGTATACTTTTATAGTCTTTTTGTATTTGTTATATACTTAATATGTATGTGTTAATCAGTGTGATTTTATGTACGATGCTTCTGACATGGTTAAATAAAATAAACCAGTAAAACACTTTGGACACACATGGAATTAGACGATATTAATTAAATAAGAGAAAGAAAAATACAGTCATGTTCAGAAGGAAAATAGAACACCGTGAACAATTAGGGATAGAACATTACTATTTTCTGCAGAAGTGATTGGCATTTGAACCATGTTGGCCTTCGAGTTCAACACTGATATCGCAGCACAACACCACCTACACATAAAATGTGCCTGCAGCTCCTGAGTTCAAGTCAACACTGATATCGCAGCGCAACAGCACCTACAGACAAAACGTGCCTGCAGCTCTCTATGTCAAAGAAGGTAATGGATCACCGTGATCTGAGCAGACATACAGGGTGCATCGAAAATCTATGTATGTAGTGTACCATCAAATCACTGAGTTTGGATGAGCGTGCGTTATTGGCATGAGAGAATGAGTGCATCGATCCAAGAAATTGCTCTTCATGTGGAATGTAGTCTTTCGGCAGTGCAACCGGTGTGTCCAGGCCGTAGAACACGAGGAGGTGGGTCAGGTCTCACCACCCACACCACCCAGCAAGAAGGTTGACGCATCATCCGAATGGCACTGCAGGGCAGAGCTGCGCCTACCTCAGCTCTGGCACAAAAGTGGAATAGTGCAACACATCGTACACTTTCAGTTCGTAGCTATTTATCACGCCATGGGTTACTCGCACATCGTCTGCTTCCCCGTCTACCTTTGACGAATGTTCATGAGCATGCTAGACGGCAATGGTGTATGGAATGACGTCACTGGGGAAAGGAATGGCATCAGACAGTGTTTTGGATGAATCCAGGTTTTGCTTGATTGAAATTGAGGGCCATATTTTGGTTCGCCAAAGACAGGTGGAGCGGAATCACAGTGGCTGTATTCACACAAGAGATACGGTGCCAGCTCAAGGCCTTATGGTGTGGGATGCTTGCGGGTACAGCCACAAATCACAGTTACTGAATGAGCAGGGCACTGCGACCAGTGTTACCTACGAGGTGCGATTATAAAGTAATGAGACTGATTTTCTTTGCGAGATGTGGCAACCCTGCGGGCTTCCGTAGGCACAAATTTTTGACCTTGGTCTATATGCCGCTTCTAGTCCAAGCGGCACATCGATGCAACTGCTCAGTCGTGAGTTGTGCTGTAATAAGTTAACATTTGTTTGTGTCTCTAGTCACGGAAATGAAACTACATACTATTGTGCAACGGTATTCCATTTCTTTTTGCGTTAAATTGGGTGAAAACGCGACGAAAACTTACGGTAAGCTTTTCGTTGGCAGAAAATGTTTAGTGAAGACAGAACCAATGTTGAAGATGAAGACCGCAGTGGATGGCCATCAACCTCACGGACGGATGTCAACTTGGCCAGGGTGCCTGAACTCGTACGATCTGGTCGAAGATTATCTGTGAAAAATGATTGCAGAAGAATGCAGCATGTCATTCTCAATGGAGAGAAGTCTTCCGAAGTGAGAGTGATTTCGGGTGTACTGCAGGGAAGTGTTGTAGGACCGTTGCTATTCACAATATATATAAATGACCTTGTGGATGACATCGGAAGTTCACTGAGGCTTTTTGCGGATGATACTGTGGTGCATCGCGAGGTTGTAACAACGCCAAATTGTACTGAAATGCAGGAGGATCTGCAATGATTTGACGCATGCTACAGGGAATGGCAATTGAATTTCAATGTAGACAAGTGTACTGTGCTGCGAATACATACAAAGAAAGATCCCTTATCATTTAGCTACAATATAGCAGGTCAGGAAGTGGAAGCAGTTCATTCCATAAATTATCTGGGAATACGCATTAGGAGTGATTTAAAATGGAATGATCATATAAAGTTGATCGTCGGTAAAGCAGATACCAGACTGAGATTCATTGGAAGAATCCTAAGGAAATGCAATCCGAAAACAAAGGAAGGAGGTTACAGTACACTTGTTCGCCTACTACTTGAATATTGCTCACCAGTGTGGGATCTGTGCGGGATACAGTTGATAGATGAGATAGAGAAGATCCAACGGAGAGCAGCGCACTTCGTTACAGGATCATTTAGTAATCGCGAAAGCATTATGGAGATGATAGATAAACTCCAGTGGAAGACTCTGCAGGAGAGACGCTCACTAGCTCGGTATGGGCTTTTGTTAAAGTTTCGATAACATACCTTCATCTGAGGAGTCAAGCAGTGTATTGCCCCCTCCTACGCGAAGAGACCATGAGGATAAAATCAGAGAGATTAGAACCCACACAGAGGCATACGGACAATCTTTCTTTCCACGAACAATACAAGACTGGAATAGAAGGGAAACCCGATAGAGGTACTCAAGGTACCCTCCACCACACACCGTCAGGTGGCCTGCGGAGTATGGATGTAGATGTACATGTAGAATCGAGAAACGGTTCGTCTAATAATAACTGAAGATCTTGGTGTAAGAAAGATTTGTGCAAAAATAGTCCCCAAAAATCTCACACCACAACAGTGAGAAAAAACAGAAAAATGTGGCAGCCGATCTGTTAGAGAAATCAATCCAGAATTGATGAGCTGTGTTATCACTGGTGATGAAAGTTGTTTTTTTTCCAGTACTATCCAGAGACAAAACGCCAAAATTCGCAACTGTGCTCAAAAGGATCACCCAGACCAAAAAATTCTCGCACATGAAAGTCAAAAGTGAAATGCATGCTTGTGTGCATCTTTGTTTCCAAGGGAATTGTTCATAAAGAGTGGATGCCTCCTGGACAAACAGTTAACCAATATTACTACAAAGAAATTTTAGAACGACTTCGTAAAAGAGTTCTTTGTCCCTGTGCCAACATTGCTGATAATTGGATTCTGCATAACGACAATGCACCATCCAATACTGCTCTGTCAATACAGCAATCTTTAACCTCCAAACACATTTCTGTACTACCACAGCCACTTTATTCACCAGATATCGCTCCATGCAACTTTTTTCTATCTCCAAGAGTCAAAACGGCAGTCAAAGGACACCATTTTCAAACAACACAAGATGTCCAAAAAGCTGTGACGAGGGCTTTGGAGGAAATTACAGGAGGTGAGTTCCACAAATGTTACCATCAATGGTAGAAGCTCTGGAAACAGTGTGTGCAATCAGAAGGGAACCCTCTTTGAAGGAGACAACATTAAACTTGACTAAAACGGTAAGCAACAATTATTTTCACATCAGTCTCATTACTTTATTGTCGCACCTCGTATGTGAACGACATCCTGCGACCCGTACCCACGCCCTATCTACGCAACACCTCTACGCCATTTTTCAGCAAGACAATGCACGACCACATGCGCCTTCTTGGTGTCAAGGGATCTCAGCCTTTTTCCCTTGCCCGCCGGATCACAACATTTGTCTCCAATCGAAAATGTGTGGGATATGGCGAAACGATAGGTGCAGCGCTGTGACTCAATGAAAATCACCACAGATGAACTGTGGAACCAGGTGAATGCAGCATGGACACCTATAGCACAGAAAGCCATTCGTGTCGATGCCATCACGCATGGTAGAAGTTATCAAGGCCCATCGTAGTGTGCCTTCTAGGCAACAGGACACATTAGAACATAGTGATGTACATGTCCTGTGAATATTAACATCCTATCTCTAGTTGTTCAAGGTAATCTGTTTTTTCTGAACAGACCAGACCAGACCAGAAAATTTCGTCACAATAGCAAATATGTTCAGACACCAGCGAACAACTGCCATGTTACTAGAGGGGTTTGTAGTAGGTACAAACTGTACTGGAATACATCAGACAAATAGAGGGTTGTTTGACAAGTCTGGTAAATTTCCATGAAATAATGAAACATTTTTCGTACGCCTTCAGGGTTGGTAAGTCTGATTATTCCAAGGATCGCATGAAGCATTTCAACAATGTACATATCACAGTTCATTGTTGACAGCTTTTCATTTGAAGGGATCGGCTGCTGCACAGATCGAAGCAGAATTGGGTAAAGCTGACTCAGCACTTCACAGAAGACCACCTGCTTTTGTATTGATGAAGTTTACAGTTTTCAAAAAAGCACTGAAGACGAAGCCCCGTCCGGCGATCCAGTTGAGGTCACCATAAAGGAAACCACTGACGACATCCATGATGTGGTAATGTAGTACAGCCGAATAAAAATTGGTGAGATTGCTGAGACTGTAGGCATCTTAACTAAGCAAGTGCATAATATCCAGCAGGGAGAAGAGGCTATGGAAGCTGTGCTCATGATGGGTGCCGTAATTCCTCACAGTCCACTGAAAGTGCATCCAGCACCTTTGGCGCCGATTTGTGACTGTCGATGAAACCTCGATCCATCGTTACTCACCAGAGTCGAAATAGTGAATAAAAGCTGGTGAAACCGCACTGAAGAATTCAAAGACCATTTTGTCACCTGGCAAGGTGATGGTCACTGCTTTTTTTTGGGAGGGGGGGGGGGGGAGAATTGCAGAGGAACAATACTCATAGATTACTCGTAACAAGACAGAACCGTAGCTGGACCCTATCATACTTCGTTGTTGGATCGTTTGAAACTTGTGTTGGCTGGAAAAAGAGCAACTTTGGTACGCAAAAAGATCTCTTTCACCAGGTAATTCGCCATTCCAACAGCATCGATAAAAATGGGTAAAGGGCATGAACTAGGCTTGAATTTGTTCCTTATCCATCCTATTCAGCAGACGTAGCCTCAAGTGACCTCTTCCAGTTCGCTAACTCGAAACTTTGGCTTTCTGGGAAGAAATTTTCATCGGATGCACAAGTGATACTAAAAGTCAATGAGTATTTTGCAGTTTTTTTCTGATGGGATTAAGAGGCTGGAGGACAGGCGAACCAAGTATATCTCTCTCAAAGAAAGCTATGGTGAGAAGTGAAGTGAGTTGTTTGCGAAACAAACATTTTATGTTGTTTTTCTACCAGACTTACCAAACCATGCTTATAGAGTAACTGCAGATTTCGCTTCACGTGCTGCTCTGAGAAGAAGACATTGCCATATCAGAGAAAGTCATTAAGGGATGCATCAAAGTGGTCAGAAGACTGATAAAAAAAGCCACTTGATTTGACGCTACCTTTGAGATCTCTATCACATGATCTTCCAACAAGACAATTCGTGAGCATACGGTGCCGGTGCTGTCCTGATCTGCGTCGGTGTACCGGATGTGTATGACTTTTGCACTGACTGGGATGTGCTTCTGGACTCTCACCCACTGAAAACACCTGGTCGTCGGTCCAGTAGACATAAAGCCCTCTGTGCCTTGTTGTCCACGTTGCAGGTACAGAGAATGTCAACATGAGATTGGCGCCACTGGTACGGAAGTACAGCAAGGTGGTGAAGAGGGCTTCCCAGCCCGGCAAGCTACTGGAGTGGTGCACACCGGGCCTGGAAGTCCTCGATGGCCTGCAGGATCTCTGAGAAGTGTGGCCTCTGCCTGCGCTCTGCTTCCCAGCAGCGAGACATCAGCGTCGCCACGGCGACCGGCGTCCCAGCTGGGGGGCGCATGCGGAAACCTGTGCAGAGGAAGAGCAAAGTCGGTACACACGTTCTGCCACTTGTATGGGACTGATGGTATAGCCAACCAGTGGATAATATTACATCTAACCAAAAGAATGCTGAAATTTGTATTCAGTATGTCAGCCAACATGGAGGGGGCGTTTTTCTGACTGGCGGTAAATCATATACACTCCTGGAAATGGAAAAAAGAACACATTGACACCGGCGTGTCAGACCCACCATACTTGCTCCGGACACTGCTAGAGGGCTGTACAAGCAATGATCACACGTACGGCACAGCGGACACACCAGGAACCGCGGTGTTGGCCGTCGAATGGCGCTAGCCGCGCAGCATTTGTGCACCGCCGCCGTCAGTGTCAGCCAGTTTGCCGTGGCATACGGAGCTCCATCGCAGTCTTTAACACTGGTAGCATGCCGCGACAGCGTGGACGTGAACCATATGTGCAGTTGACGGACTTTGAGCGAGGGCGTATAGTGGGCATGCGGGAGGCCGTGTGGACGTACCGCCGAATTGCTCAACACGTGGGGAGTGAGGTCTCCACAGTACATCGATGTTGTCGCCAGTGGTCGGCGGAAGGTGCACGTGCCCGTCGACCTGGGACCGGACCGCAGCGACGCACGGATGCACGCCAAGACCATAGGATCCTACGCAGTGCCGTAGGGGACCGCACCGCCACTTCCCAGCAAATTAGGGACACTGTTGCTCCTGGGGTATCGGCGAGGACCATTCGCAACCGTCTCCATGAAGCTGGGCTACGGTCCCGCACACTGTTAGGCCGTCTTCCGCTCACGCCCCAACATCGTGCAGCCCGCCTCCAGTGGTGTCGCGACAGGCGTGAATGGAGGAACGAATGGAGACGTGTCGTCTTCAGCGCTGAGAGTCGCTTCTGCCTTGGTGCCAATCATGGTCGTATGCGTGTTTGGCGCCGTGGAGGTGAGCGCCACAATCAGGACTGCATATGACCAAGGCACACAGGGCCAACACCCGGCATCATGGTGTGGGGAGCGATCTCCTACACTGGCCGTACAGCTCTGGTTATCGTCGAGCGGACACTGAATAGTGCACGGTACATCCAAACCGTCATCGAACCCATCGTTCTACCATTCCTAGACCGGCAAGGGAACTTGCTGTTCCAACAGGACAATGCACGTCCGCATGTATCCCGTGCCATCCAACGTGCTCTAGAAGGTGTAAGTCAACTATCCTGGCCAGCAAGATCTCCGGATCTGTCCCCCATTGAGCATGTTTGGGACTGGATGAAGCGTCGTCTCACGCGGTATGCACGTCCAGCACGAACGCTGGTCCAACTGAGGCGCCAGGTGGAAATGGCATGGCAAGCCGTTCCACAGGACTACATTCAGCATCTCTACGATCGTCTCCATGGGAGAATAGCAGCCTGCACTGCTGCGAAAAGTGGATATACACTGTACTAGTGCCGACATTGTGCATGCTCTGTTGCCTGTGTCTATGTGCCTGTGGTCCTGTCAGTATGATCATGTGATGTATTTGACCCCAGGAATGTGTCAATAAAGTTTCCCCTTCCTGGGACAATATATATATATATATATATATATATATATATATATATATATATATATATATATATATATATATATGTATTAGGTTAGGTATGGTGTTTCTCGAGGTTCAGTGTTAGGTCCACTACTATTTCAGGTGATCAAAAAGTCAGTATAAATCTGAAAACTTAATAAACCACGGAATAATGTACATAGAGAGGTAAAAATTGACACACATGCTTGGAATGACATGGGGGTTTATTAGAACCAAAGAAAACAAAGTTCACAAAATGTCCGACAGATGGCGCTGGACGAAAAACGTTAGTGACTGCGCATGACAATCGAGTATAAAAGGAGCTGTAATGAGAGAGAGAATCAGATGCTCCAGCAGTCGCAGCATGTTAAGGTTACCTGAAAAGGCGCTTTTAGTGAAGCTGTATTATCAGAATGGGGAATGTGCTAGTTCAGCGTTACGATCCTATCGCCATAGGAAGGGGATTCGAACGGGTAAAGGTCCGTTGTCAAATGCAGCTGTGGAGGGAATGATTTCGAAGTTCGAAGCCACGGGTTGTTTAGACGATAGAGCCCGTAGTGGCCGACCGAGCACAAGGCGTAATGCTGCTGAGACAGTTCAGGAAGATATGAAGACTGTAGCGGGTTCGTCTATGCACGGGGAAGTTAGCGCTCGTGCAGGTGCACGTTGCACAGGCATACCATACACTACTGTTTGGTTGGCACTTAGGCGTACCCTCCAATGCTATCCGTACAAAAGCCATAGGCATCACGTACTGTAACCTGGCGATTTAGTGAAGCGAAGGGCATCTGCTGTGTGGGCGTTTCAAAAGATGGCGGAAGATGACGATTGGTTGAGTAACGTGGACCGACGAAGCTTATTTCATGTTCCGATGGTCTGTCAACGCCCACAGCTGCAGAATTTGGGCTACAGAAATTCCTAGGGTGGATTTACCACATCTAGCATTATAGCACCTTTTTTCTTCGACAAAATGCGTGATTCTGGTTTTGTAACTGCTACCGTGATTAGTTAGAGGTACTTCGATATGTTAGAGAATCACATCATCCCCAGCCTGGCTGATAAACACCTGCTGGAACGTACGATGTTTATGCAAGATGGCGCTCCAACCCATATTGCTAGACGAGTGAGAGATCTGTTGTGCGCGTCGTTTGGTGATGATCGTGTGCTCAGCCGCCACTTTCGTCATTCTTGGCCTCCCAGGTCCCCAGACCTCAGTCCGCGCGATTATTGGTTTTGGGGTTATCTGAAAACGCAAGTGTATAATGATCGACCGACATCTCTAGGGATGCTGAAAGATAACATCCGATGCCAATGCCTCACCATAACTCTGGTCATGCTTTACAGTGCTGTTTGCAACATTATTCCTCGACTACAGGTATTGTTGAGGAATTATGGTGGACATATTGAGCATTTCCTGTAAAGAATATCATCTTTGCTTTGTCTTACTTTGTTATGCTAATTATTGCTATTCTGATCAGATGAAGCGCCATCTTTCGGACATTTTTTGAACATTTGTATTTGTTTCGTTCTAATAAAACCTCATGTCATTCCAAGCATGTGTGTCAATTTGTAACTCTCTATCTATATTATCCTTGATTTATTCAGTTTTCAAATTTATACTCACTTTTTGATCACTCAGTAAATAAGCTTCCATCTATATACAACAAGCAGATGGTACTATGTTTGTAATCAATCCAAGCATACATACAGCAACAAAAGAAATGTCCAATAATGCTCTTGAAAGTAGCGCTGACTGGTTTGATGCAAATGGTCGCGTCCTCAATTTCAAAAAGGAACAACAAATTCAGGTCTACACATCGAGGGGTGCTACGTGGTTGTACGCTTATTATGTGGTTAGGAAATGATATCTAGGGTGTACACTTTAAAATTCTTAGGTGTCTATACTGATGAGAATTTAAACTGGAAAAAGCACTTTTTGGAACTGCTAAAACAGCTTTGATCAGCCACATTTACACTTGGAATCATTGCAGATCTTGGGGAGAGAAACGTCACTAAGTTGACATATTTTGCACATTTTCATTGAATAATGTCGTATGGAATAACAATCTGGTGTAACTCATCCTTGAGGAAAACAGCTTTCATTGCTCTAAAAGTGCTGTAAGAATAATACGAAGTGCTCACTCATGATCATCTAGTACTGCGGCACAGTACATTCATTCCTCCTTGAAATGTGTTGTAAATAGTTCACTGTAGCTCAAAAGGAATAATGATGTACATAATTAAAATGTTGTTGTTGTTGTGGTCTTCAGTCCTGAGACTGGTTTGATGCAGCTCTCCATGCTACCCTATCCTTGGCAAGTTTCTTCATCTCCCAGTACCTACTGCAACCTACATCCTTCGGAATCTGCTTAGTTTATTCATCTCTTGGTCTCCCTCTACGATTTTTACCCTCCACACTGCTCTCCAATGCTAAATTTGTGATCCCTTGATGCCTCAGAACATGTCCTACCAACCGGTCCCTTCTTTTCGTCAAGTTGTGCCACAAACTCCTCTTCTCCCCAATTATTTTAAATACCTCCTCATTAGTTACGTGATCTACCAATCTAACCTTCATCATTCTTCTGTAGCATCACATTTCGAAAGCTTCTACTCTCTTCCTGTCCAAACTATTTATCGTCCATGTTTCACTTCCATACATGGCTACAGTCCATACAAATACTTTCAGAAACGACTTTCTGACACTTCAATCTATACTCGATGTTAACAAATTTCTTTTCTCCAGAAACACTTTCCTTGCCATTGCCAGTCTACAACTCCTTCATTACTTTAAGTGTCCCATTTCCTAATCTAATTACCTCAGCATCACCCAAGTTAAATCGACTTCTTTCCATTATCCTCGTTTTGCTTTTGTTTATGTCCATCTTATATCCTCCTTTCAAGACACTGTCCATTCCATTCAACTGCTCTTCCAAGTCCTTTGCTGTCTCTGCCAGAATTACAATGTCATCGGCGAACCTCAGAGTTTTTATTTCTTGTGCATGGATTTTAATACCTACTCCGAGTTTTTCTTTTGTTTCCTTTACTGCTTGCTCAATATACAGGTTGAATAACATCGGGCAGAGTCTACAACCCTGTCTCATTCCCTTCCAAACCACTGCTTCCCTTTCATACCCCTCGACTCTTACAACTGCCATCTGGTTTCTGAACGAATTGTAAATAGCCTTTCGCTCCCTGTATTTACCCTTGCCACCTTTAGAATTTGGAAGAGAGTATTCCAGTCAACATTGTCAAAAGCTTTCTCAGAGTCTACAGATGCTAGAAATGTAGGTTTGCCTCACGTGTTCCAATATTTCTACGGAATCTAAACTGATTTTCCCCGAGTTCGGCTTCTACCAGTTTTTCCATTCGTCTGTAAAGAATTCCTGTTAGTATTTTGCTGTTGTGACTTATTAAACTGATAGTTCGGTAATTTTCCCATCTGTTAACACCTGCTTTCTTTGGGATTGGAATTATTACATTCTTCTTTGTCTGAGAGCATTTCGCCTGTCTCGTACATCTTGCTCAACAAATGGTAGAGTTTTGTCAGGACTGGCTCTTCCAAGGCCGTCAGTAGTTCTAATGGAATGTTGTCTACTCCTGGGACCAATACCAGAAGAAAAAATAACATCTATTATTTTACATTATGGTTTACTTTAGCACAAACATGAGTGCACAGTGCTGCAGCAAAAATTTCTGATATCTTATCCAAAGATATAAAAGTCTGACAGATAGGAAAGTAAAATTTCAAAACAAACTAAAAACTTTGCTCCCTGACCACTCCTATTTTGTAGAAGGACTTGTTGTATACAGTACAAAAATATTTTTAAATGTTCAGCGCGTAACCATATTTAAAAATTATATATTAAGTTGTGGTGTGTGTTCTGGAGTAACCACAAGCGCCGGAACGAAAAGAAACCAAGGCCAGAGAAGGCTGTGATGTGATGTCAGCCAATGGCCCGCTGACAAGGACCGCCCCGCGACAGGAGTGACCTCTGCAAGAAGCGCCACTCCTCCCAACCTCGGCCGCTCAGTATTCGGACAGTATTAGCACGGCCTAGCAGAGTGTGCTATGATAGCAGTGATGTGTGATCCGTATCAGTTGCTTGCATGAGCATTATATCCAGCAAAGAATACTTATTAGCATGTCACCCATCGCTTGGGACCACTTGTTGTAAATACAAGTAAAGTATCGTCATTCTTCTTATTTGTAATAAAAAATATTAATGCGATTTTGCTTGAATTGTTGAATAGCACTCCAAGAATGCGGCATCTTTTAGGCAGCCTATACGATATGAGTGGGCAAGACCCCATAATGTGTATGTAAAATTACTTGTTCCACATCATTATAGTTTATTGTAAAAATGATGCATGGAACATGAAACTAATTAACTAATGTGTTGCAAGAGGCTCTCTACAGTCTCATTGCTCTGTGGACCAAGGTATCTGTATTGCTAAAAGACTAGATATCTTTGAAAAACGAGTTCCTCGTCCAGGCCGTGTAGCCCAAAGCGATTCCTACCGACCACCTTGTCATCCTCTGGCCTGGAACGTCATGAAGACTCAGTAGGGTTGATCACGTGGTCGGCACGCCGCTCTCTCGACCGTTTTGCAGTCTTTCCAGACAGTGCGTCCACTGTTGCTTAGTCAAGTAGCTCATCAACTGGCATCACGAGGATGAACGTAGCCGATACCGGTCTTCCCACAGAGGAAAGATCCTCGGTAGTGGTGGGTATGGAACCCGGGTCCTCTGCACCAGAGCCATGTACAATGACCACTTAGCTAAGTAGCCAGACTGATATATTCCGAGACCGTCAAAAAATTAGTATCTAATATTGCATGGAATTACCCACCGGATTTAAAAATTTCAAATTCAAAAATTCTGTCAAAAATCCGTTCATTACGAGGTATAATATTACATTAAGCGTTTGACACATTAAAATTACGTATTGAAGTTACAATTTGTGTATACATCTTCAGGCAGTGTAACTCATGGAACACGCCTTACCCAGACTATAGTCCTCATTTGTTTGATCATGACAGCAAGTGCCTACTTCTAAACACTTTACATATAAGAATGAAGCTTTCTCGGCGAATCTAGGTGATAAAATCTTCTCGGGTTGACAGCCCAGTCAATGTGTTGTTTTCCAACAACGTTTCAGCAAGTTTATTACTTGTCATCTTCAGGCGAAATCACTTCTGTAGCACGCCATCTTCGTGGTGTAGCAATTTTAATGGCCAGTAGTGTAGTATAGTAATCTCAATTTTTATCACAGTATGTAGTAGATTCGGAAAGTTCTGGAGTTTTGCATCAAGGAGTTTATGGCTACTAAGCAGTGAAAAATTCATCGAAGAACCTCTGTTACCTATGAAGAACAGCGTACCTATAGCAATAAATGCATTCAATTGTAAGTGAAAAAATAACGAAATTTCGCAGCTAAAAAAATTTATTTTGTTATGTTTTTGAACTTTCACTGTTATGAGTGTGAATCCTGAATCCTTCCTGGTCATGCAGACAAAGTTTTATGAATTTATTTGTAAAAGTATAGGCAGTCGAAATTAAAATGTCCTGTGGTGATTCCTGTGCTCCAAGTCGGCCCATTTGACATCCTACACCTCTTACCTTACTTGCTTCAGAGTCATCCACATGGCTTTGGAGGTTTTCAAATGTTAAAAAAAATCACCCTATATACTTTCCCTGCGCCCTCATGTGTTCACAGCTACCAAGTGGCTTCGCACTGGCGGGCCACAGTGCTTTGGCTACTGGCGGTATTTCTACGAAGCAGTCAGGTGGTAGTAAGTAAGGTGAACTGTAAGATGGCAAGAACTATGCCCCTTACATGAAGTCATTAAAGATCACCTAACTCATGTTGAGCGAACAGTAGGGCTGAACAAAATGACTGACAAGGCACAATGCATCTTTTAGAGGGTATAGTAATTAATCTCGGGTGATGGTTTTAAACTAATTCACAAGACATGAAAACTTTGTGGAAATGCGTCGATTTACTAGAGGCTAGTTTATCCCAGGGAAGTATTCAGAATTCACTGTGGCCGGCGGGGGAGCGGCGAAGGGAAGCGACAATAGGGAGCTTAGGGCGGCTAAAGCTCTGAGAAAGCGGTAACGGGGTGTGGCCTCCAGCTGCCTTCTGATGAGTGACAGTGAGTGGGTGGTTGACCCCATGCTGGTGTACCAGGAAGCAGACGGAGAACGTGTACGCCTGTTGATAAATGTCCGTTGGCCCATTTTCAGTCAAACATGCGAGAAAGCCACACAAAGCAATGGTGGAGTGGTCAACAGAGGCCGAAATATGCGTGTTCGTGACTATAGCAACGTCACGCTGAATTCATAGTCCACAGAGTCTGAAGTAAATCAGGTGAAGAGCCCAGAATGAAATACGCCAGCCTCCGATGGAACGTAGAACCAAGGAATTTCAAGTCCTCTCCTGGGAGTCAGAATTCCAGAAAAATTGGTGTTTGTGCAGATGCTAACCTTGATGGGTGGTCTGGGAGGAGCTAAATAGCAGAAATTGAGAGGAACAGACATTTTGTGGGAATTTGTTCACTTCTCAGAGCAGGCATTGGTCAGCACTGGGAAGTGACGCATAATTAACGCGACTTGCGCTTCAGTTGGTTCAAAAATGGTTCAAATGGCTCTGAGCACTATGGGACTTAACATCTATAATCATCAGTCCCCTAGAAATTAGAACTATTTAATCCTAACATCCCACAACACCCAGCCATCACGAGGCAGAGAAAATCCCTGACCCCGCCGGGAATCGAACCCGGGAACCTGGGCGTGGGAAGCGAGAACGCTACCGCACGACCACGAGATGTGGGCACTGCAATTGGCGTAAGTGATTTTCCTGGAGCGGAAACCGAGGCGAAGAGCGGTCTGGGAGAAGTCTCTGTAGAGCTCTTCCATTCCCAGCTTGCCTAGAGTGCGTACGTGGCGTTCTTTCCTCAGCTTCCCTGAGAAAGAGTGAGCATCTCTGCAGTTTAGGACTTAGCAAATGGAACGATTGAGCTTGGAGATAGGACGTTTTGGTCCAGCTATGCGCTGAGCAAGATAGCTAGGAGTGAATAGACGAGCGCAGCCTTGCAGCACCACGAGGTCTGCCGACGTCCACACAACGACGCCGCTCCGCCACGCTGTATTCGGTGATATTGCGCCCGCTCCGGCCACTGATTAATTTGTTGGATCACATTGGCAAAGTTTCCTTGAGGGTTTCATGGGCCATGTATTGTAGAATTCTTCTCGCACTTCACATTACGCCTGGGTCAGTCGATAGGAATTACTTTTGAGTTATCGCACTTTACTCCACACAAACGCAATTTATTACCACTGGCTGGTAGGAGAGTCTTGTAACGTGATGATTGAAGGTCTGGAGTTAAAATAATTTTGTGCTAATCGACTGTATCTGTTTTCAATCAAGTAGTTGAAATCCCAGCTCACTTTCTTAATTAATTTTATGTTCAACATTTGCATCTGGTGTTCAGTAGCTGAATATAACATCAATGTGCGCCCCTTTTTAAATAAAAGTGATCAATTCTGGATCAATTAATGTCAACACTGCCACTGCAGTTCAATCAGGAGACACAGGGCCTTATTACTTTTTTTGCGTTATCCGATATTGCGGCAGTTTTGCGCTCTCTGTTAATCTGTTAGTCAATTAGCTGGGGCGAACACACACCAAAACCAGGTAAGTGACAGGTGGGTTGTTACAGAACTGTCTCATCTTCATCTTTGCCTAGGTGTGGTGTGTCGTCTTCCGGAGCCTTGGCTTTGCTCTGCCACGATTGGTCTGCTTTTAAATTTCGGAGGGCGCTGTACTCTGGGGAGAGACCTGCTGACGACGAGAGTATCGAGTGCTGCTGCCGGAGTGAGACGGGGAGTTTAGTTTCCGGTTGTGTGGCAGCGCAATGTTGCGGGAAAGGTGGTATAACTTCCTGTGAACTCACGTGATTGCTACGAGCGTGTGTACTCGGGAAGGGGGCAGTCGTTCTGGACGCCCTGTGTGATAAGGGAGCTTGGCGTGGCAACTGTTGATGCGGCGTGTTCGCGTTGCTATGGCGGAAATGGGTGGATTGACATAACTAGAGGAGGTGCTGGTTGCAACCTGTCGCCGAACGCTTGTCTGCCTTCTGGACTAACGGTTAGAATTTCTTGACTCGATGTGTCTCACTCAATTTCTGCCGGTGTCGTAGGGTGTGTTTTGCTATAAGGTCGTGTGCCATGGTGTTTCGCAATTTTAGTTGGCTCAGGCGTGCCCGAAATCCCGATTCAATGATCTGCTGTTATATTGTCAAGTGTAACTAACACTAGAAAAAAGTGTTAACTCGCGGGGCCTTAATAACTGAACCTAAAATATTATCTGTGGTTGAAATTTTATACTGACTCAAGTGCAATAACGATCTTGTATTTTACTGAGTGGTATTATTTAGTCTGGCCATCACATTTACCAAGTCGAAGATTTAATAACGCCAGTGAGTGTCATTAAGAGTTCCTGCCTAGATAGGCGTCATATTTTGAACCATGTGTTTCAATAATGATACCCGAGTTCGAGTCTCGGTCCGGCACACAGTTTTAATCTGTCAGGAAGTTTCATGTGTTTCAAGGTTTAGTAATTTGGGCCCTATATGGACGATTCGCCACGCTGGTAAAGTTCCTAGTTCTTCTGCTGATCTGTGCCATATTGCTAAAGCAGGCAGTTCTGGCACAGCTGATTGTAAATTTTTCCTAGTGGTGAGGAGCACGGGCTGGTTTTAAGTGCTAACTCACTAACTTCAACGACTCTCGAATATCTATTACTACTGCTATTCAGGCCCTTGTTAGCTTGTTTCATTAAAAAAAACCTTTGGCATATGAATTTGTCTTTTGGTCTTTCTGCTACTTTGGAGGAAGTAAATTAACTATTTCTAGAATGAGATTTTCACTCTGCAGCAGAGTGTGTGCTGGTATGAAAATTCCTGGCAGATTAAAACTGTATGCTCGACTGAGACTCGAACTCGTCACCTTTCCCTTTCACGGGCAAGTGCTCTACCATCTGAGCTACCCGAGCACGACTCACGCTCCGTCCTCACAGCTTTACTTCTGCCAGTATCTCGTCTCCTACCTTCCAAACTTTATAGACGCTCTCCAGCGAACCTTGTAGAACTAGCACTCCCGAAAGAAAGGATATCGCGGAGACATGGCTTAGCCACAGCCTAGGGGATGTTTCCAGAATGAGATTTTCACTCTGCAGCGGAGTGTGCGTTGGTATGAAACTTCCTGGCAGATCATAACTGTGTGCCGGACCGAGACTCGAACTCGGGACGTTTGCCTGTGTCAGGATGGGTCGTGAGTCGTGCTTGGGTAGCTCACTTGGTAGAGCAGTTGCCCGCGAAACGCAAAGGTCCCGAATTCGAGTCTCGGTCCGGCACACAGTTTTAATCTGCCAGGAATTTTCAAATTAACTGTTGGTTTTGCATTCTTGTAGCATTATCAAAACAGTATTTGTGGTTATGTGTGATTGGCCCTTCTGGCCGAATGATTAAAGTCATTCCTTTCACTAACTTATTGTATTGGTCAATAATTAATCAAAAAGTGTAGGGTCCTTCATGGGTCTACACTTTCACTCCCTGCAGCCTTTGAGCTCTACTTACCTTACATTTTGGTTAAGTTTTCCCATACCATGACGTATCACAAGGGTGAAAGGTGTGTGTGTGTGTGTGTGTGTGTGTGTGTGTGTGTGTGTGTGTGTGTGTATGCTCACCGTTCTCGACTTTGTCCCGCACCTCCTGGTTGCTGAAGCCCGTGTAGGGGTTGGCTCCGCGTGAGAAGATCTCCCACATCAGCACGCCGAAGCTCCACACGTCGCTCATCCACGAGTACTTGCCTGAAACACAAAGTCCGGTCACTGTAGCGTGAATTACACTGACCGCAAACCACTGCCAATGGCGACTTCAGTGGTGTCAAGTGAGAGCTCACTGGAGCGACAGGGTGGACGTCTGCCATGTTTTCTGACCAAAGCTGGTCCTGCCTCGGTGCCAGTGATGGACGTGTGTTGGTTAGGAGGAGACCAGTTGGGCACCTGCAACCAACCTGGACACACTGGACCTACACCTTGATTTATGGACTGTGGTGCGCTTTCACATTACGCCAGCAGTGCTCTCGTAGTTGTCCCACGTACCCTACATCCAAATTTGTGCGTCAGTCTGGTGATTCGACCATCTTTCTCTTGTTTGAACGCTTGTGATGGCACACTCCACAGTAGAATGACTGTGGGTATTCCAAAACACACCTTTTCCAACAGGATAACGCTTGACTACATACCGCTGTTATAGCCCCATCATGCTCTACAGATCGTCCACATTTTGCCTTGCTCTGCTGGAGCACCAGGTCTGTCTCGAATTGAGCACATATGGGACATCACAGGACAACAACTCCACCATCATCCACCAACAGCATTAGTCGACCCTGCATTGACTGATCAAGAGCAAACAGGCATGGAACTCCGTCCCAAAAACTGACATCTACATCTACATCCACATTTATACTCCGCAAGCCACCCAACCGTGTGTGGCGGAGGGCACTTTACGTGCCACTGTCATTACCTCCCATTCCTGTTCCAGGCGCGTATGGTTCGCGGGGAGAACGACTGCCGGAAAGCCTCCATGCACGCTATAATCTCTCTAAGTTTACATTTGTGATCTCTTTAGGAGGTATAAGTCGGGGGGAAGCAATATATTCGATACTCATCCACAAACACACCCTCTCGAAAGCTAGACAGCAAGCTACACCGCGATGCAGAACGCCTCTCTTGCAGAGTCTGTGACTCGAGTTTGCTAAACATCTCCATAACGCTATCACACTAACCAAATAACCCTGTGACGAAACGCGCTGCTCTTTTTTGGATCTTCTATGTCTCCTCTGTCAACCCAACCTGGTACAGCTCCCACCCTGATGAGCAATACTCAAGTATAGGTCGAACGAGTGTTCTGTAAGCCACCTCCTTTGTTGATGGATTACATTTTCTAAGGACTCTCCCAATGAATCTCAACCTGGCACCCACCTTACCAACAATTAATTTTATATGATCATTCCACTTCAAATCGTTCCACACGCATACTCCCAGATATTTTACAGAAGTAACTGCTACCAGTTTTTGTTCCGCTATCATATAAACATACAATAAACGATCCTTCTTTCTATGTATTCGCAATACATTACATTTGTCTATGTTAAGGGTCAGTTGCCACTCCCTGCACCATGTGCCTATCCGCTGCAGATCTTCCTGCATTTCGCTGCAATTTTCTAATGCTGCAACTTCTCTGTATACTACAGCATCATCCGTGAAAAGCCGCACGGAACTTCCGACACAATCTACTAGGTCATTTATATATATTGTGAAAAGCAATGATCCCATAACACTCCACTGTGGCGCGCCAGAGGTAACTTTAACATCTGTAGACATCTCTCCATTGAGGACAACATGCTGTGTTCTGTTTGCTAAAAACTCTTCAATCCAGCCTCACAGTTCATCTGAAATTCCGTAGGCTCTTACTTTGTTTATCAGGCGACAGTGCAGAACTGTATCGAACGCCTTCCGGAAGTCGCCATCTGGCACCTTTACAATGCAGCTCATGCCTGTTTGTCCACTTTCATTCAACATTCTGGGTGTTACACCAGTTATTAATGTACTAGCATTTCACATTTGCAATGTCTTATCTCGCACTTACTTTAGCCTGTGATCTTGCAATGTTAACCATTTAAATGAGTGGAGGGAGGGGCATTAGTCGTGCTTGGGTAGCTCAGATCATAGAGCACTTGCCTGCAAAAGGCAAAGGTACCGAGGTCGAGTCTCGGTCTGGCAAACTGTTTTAATCTGTCAGGAAGTTGCACTTAAATATGTTACCCAGACAAACCTATTTCAGAAATATAATCACTCTACATTAATTACTTTTAGGTGTTGCGATTTTTTTCCATCAGCATACATAATATTTTGAGCAGAATCTGGCTGTATTATCGATGTATTTACTTTAAAAATCTGCAACATCATAGTTATATGACTACTCAAATCAAATTATGCGCGAGTTCTGCGCATCTGGAAGCTCAGTCTTCGCATATTACTAGCTCATGGGTGGCAACAGAGGTATAAATGTTCAAGCGAACTTCTAAACGACGGCAAAATATAGCAACGAAAAGAATTTAAGCTTTACATTAAATCACGATACTAAACGAATCGGGTTACTTCTCAGCCAGAACATGCATAGTAGACAAAAGTGGCCTGAAACGACACAGGAGGCAAGGCGGCGTAGTTAAAACTTCCTAAACGTATTGGATGATAGGATAGTAATCTTTCACTTGTTTTAACGATTGTGATGACTACACTTCACAGTAGAATGACTGTGGGGATTCCAATACACGCACTCTTCAGCTCCCGTTTCAGATCTACAGCTCCCAGCGAGGTAAATTTAGCCTGCACCTATGGGTTGGATAGATGCAGAGCAATGATGTCACAGTCCAATATGGCGCTGGCATAAATGTTAGAAAATGCAATGTTGCAATAATGGGGAATTCTAAAATTTAGGAGCCATTAAAATGCAAGATTCAATGACAGTTCAGTATATTACTGGGCATTAAATTGAAACCTTCCCACATTTTTATTCCCATCCTTCTTCCCTCACCTCATTCCCTCCCTCCCCCTTCCACATCACTTTCGCTCTCCCATGCTCCTTCTTTCCCCTCCCCGTCCTCAACATTCCTCCGCCCCTCAGCAGTAGGTTTCTTTAGTTCACTTATCTAACTGTTGAATGTTCTCATGAATCCAGTCTCACCCAGCTGTTTTCTTAGATCACTCACATAGCTGTAACACCAGTACCACCCACGTTTATGTGTTTTCATGCATTAGCTGTCAATTATGTAACATAATAATCTCTTTCACTCTGGTTGTACCATTATCTATATCTACATCACCCTACATCTATTTATGGACAACTCACGTGATATTCTGAACTATGTCAATGTTTATCTTCCAGATGGAACTCTGTTCCTGCCTATAGTTTTATTACGTCACTTGTTGTCTTATATTTGGTTTCTACCACTCCGTTTTGCCACCTTCCACCATCCCCTCTCCATGCCTTTCCACACCATCCCTCCCACTCCACCTAGGTTATTGGGTTTTTAGGGCACTTACTTTACTAAAGCACAATACATTGTTTATTATTTTTCTCATGAATCCAATCTCATCTTATTCTTAACATTCACCCTGTATAGTTATCATAGATACCTGTAATCTATTTTACACCATGCCTGGTTGCATACTTCTTCTCTGCTGTGAGATGTGTCAGTGTTTATTGTCCAGCTGGAACTACATTGCTATCTATGTATTTGTTATGTCACATGGTTTAATAATAATCATGCACACATCACTACCTTCATGCAGTGGTGCCACCTGGTGACCAATCTTGAAGGCACTTAACACTGGCCCTGAAGTTCACTACTTCAGCCTTTCTGAGTTGTCGTTGATCCGTCATCTCCATCGATATACCGGGTTTTGCTATTACTGGTTCTATGGATATTTGATTTAGAAAATGTTATGGTATCTGACAAACCAGTGCCGAGCTGTATTATTACTATTAGAGCATGTTAGTATGTCAATGAGACTTATGTGTAATTATATTTCTGGGAGATATGTATTTTTTTCCATTTGCTTTCATGCCATCTGGATCCTGTACCGTCTCATCAAATTCCCACTCCGTCTCATCCACATGGAACATCTCTGCAACTCCTATACAAATACTATCCACAAACTAGCTTTCAATCACCCCATTGCCTTGCCTCTGATCACCAACCCTGGTATAAAGCCACACCTTCACGAATGCATCCCTCCATCCCTATACCTGTTTATCCTATCCCAGAGCAACTTCAGCCAACTCTCGCTCCTACACAATGAGATCTGCCTTGATATTTATCCCTCCTACCACTTTCAACTCTTCCTCTCCTATCCCACTCCACATCACAGCTACTCTCATCTTTTTCTCTTTGTCCATCCTTTTCCCACTCCAACCGCTGCCTGACCCACAGGACCAACTACTCCTCCCTCTGCCTTTCTCACCACCTGTACTTCCTACTAACCACCACCATTTATACTGCTCGTCTCCATAGTTTTGCTATCTAATATTCACCAATCCCTCTATGGACATTCTTCAACCCTATGAAATGTACTCTTTCCTTTTCCTGTGCCAATACTTCTTATCTTAGTACAGGTCCTTCAGATTTTAAGTGAATGTGCAGTGCTTCAAGTGTTTTCATCAGATGAAATTCACCCTACTGCAATGTATCTTTAAAATGTGTATGTACAGAAAAACAGAACACTTTGTATGGCGATAGGTAGAATGTTCATATTCACAAGACATGTACATTAGTACGTTCTGCATAAATAATTAGCATTTCAGTCACCTTACTGCTGCATGTGTCCTGTTGCCTAGTAGGTACACAGTCCACCATGGGCCCTAATAACTAGTTCCATGCATGACAACATCGATGCGTATAAGGCACAAAAGCAGAATACAGTAATGAACATGCCCTATGAATAGGAACGTCCTGTCTCTAGTCGTTCAAGGTTGGAACATGTATACGTTATCTGTTTGTATAGACATTTCTGTGACTTCCTTGTTTACTTGCGCGTGAGTCCACTAGCGTTTCGGTGTCGTGTTTGGCTACATGGTGTGTGTGGTATGAACGAAGACGCACGGGCTGTTTACGATGATAGAGGAGAGAGCCATGTGGTTAGATGTTAGGTGACACCATTTTAGAGTTTTTTTATATTTTGCGGACTGTGTGGAGATACACCTTAGAAGACACGGCTGCAATAAGGGAAGTAGCCACGATGTTTTAATTTTATTATCAGTTTTATTGTGCCTGGTGCATGTTCCATTTTAGCGAGTTTTAACAGGTTCTTTTACTTTTTATTATTCTGATGATGGAAGCTTGACTTCCGAAACGCGTCAGTCTCAGTGTTTTACACTATAAACAAGTGGTTGAGCCGATGTATTTTTAAACATTGACATTCACAACCACGACCTCTCATCCAGTACGGATTAAATCAAAGTATTTAACATTCCTGTTTAAAAACATTTGAATTAGTGCTTTCTTCATTGTTGCCTCCTGAAATGTAGTATTAGGTGGAATATTTAGCAATAATTTGATTGTGGATCTACTGTTTTTTAAGGAAAGATTACTCTTGGCATGCTCATGGTTACCTGATAAATACTATGTTGTTTTGCATGCTCCATCACAGGCTCTATGGATAGTTAAAACACAGTATTTCTCTTGTGTTCACCACTTAGATATTCAGAACATCTAACCAATGAAAAACACACCACATTGTGATGAAAACAGGCATCGCAGTCTTAGCTCACAGTACCAGAAAAAAGGGGATGGTCACTCTACAGGAAGAGCTATTCATGCACAAAACCATAAATAAAAATATTCAAAGTGACAAAGTAAACAATAACAGAAAGACAATGCGCCCCTGACCTTGCCACACCTGCAGAGAGTGGAGTTTCAGATTGGCTGCCAATGCACCCATCTATAGCAGCTTGGGGGCCATTCACTTGACCAGCACATTGTGACCCATGTAGTAGTCCTCAACTTTGCAAGACATGGCAAAATCAGATATCTTCACCACATTAGTATCACCTGCGCCAACAATAAACAAATACTCACCCATCTGGAGAGCTTCAGAACTGTCAACGTGACTGGTGCACTTTGTGGACCATGTAGTAGTCCTCCACTTCGGGGGACATGACAAATTATGATATCTTCACCAGGTTGTTAACTCCTGCACTCACAACAAACTACTCACCCATCTGGAGGGCCTCACGAGCTATCGAGATCACCAGCACCTGGCACAGGTTGTGAGCTGTGTAGTAGTCCTCCACCTTGCCAAAGTCTTATATCTTCATGAGATTGTTAACTACTGCAGCATCAACAAACTACTCACCCATCTAGAGAGCCTCATAGCCGTCCACTTGACTAGGACCTGGTGCAGGTTGCTGGTCATATAGTAGTTTCCCACTTTGCAAGGACTGCCAAACTTTGATATCTTCATCAGGTTACTGTCACCTGTGCGAACAATAAAGAAATACCCATCTGGAGAGCCTCATAGGCTGTTCACCCGACATGCACCTGGCACATGTTGTATGCCATGTAATAGTCCTCCACTTTGCAGGATGTTCCAAAATCGGGTATCTTCACTAGGTTGTTAACTACTGCTCTACCAACAAACTACTCACACTTTCACTAGGTTGTTAATTACCCCACTACCAACAAACTACTCACCTATCTGGACGCATCAAGAGCCATCCAGTTCAGCAGCAACTGGTACAAGCTGTGAGCTATGTGGTAGTTCTCCACCTCGTGGGACATGCCAGAGTCTGACATCTTCACAGGTTGTTAACTCCTGCACTAACAACAAACTACTCACCCACCTGGAGAGCCTCAGAGCTGTCCACTTGACTAGGACCTGGTGAATGTTGTGGACCAAATAGTAGTCCTCTACTTCGGGGGACATGCCAAATTATGATATCTTCACCAGGTTGTTCACTCCTGCGCTCACAACGAACTACTCACCCATCTGGAGAGCCTCACGAGCTATCCAGTTAAGCAGCACCTGGCACAGGTTGTGAGCTGTGCAGTAGTCCTCCACCTTACCAGAGTCCGATATCTTCATGAGATTGTTAACTTCTGCACCAACAACAAACTACTCACACATCTAGAGAGCCTCATAGCATCGACCAGGACCTGGCGCAGGTTGTGGGCCATATAGTAGTTCTCCACTTTGAAAGACCTGCCAAAGTCTGATATCTTCATCAGGTTACTGTCACCTGCGCCAACAATAAGAAAATACTCGCCCATCTGGAGCCTCAAGGGCTGTCGACCTGATTGGCACCTGGCGCTGTTATGGACCATGAAGTAGTCATCCTCTTCACAGGACATGGCAAAGTCTGGTACCTCCACCAGGGCGTTAACTCCTGCGCCAGCAATAAATTATTCATCTATCTGGAGAGCCCCAGGAGCTATCCAGTTAACCAGCGCCCACCACAGGCTGTGAGCTGTGTTGTAGTTCTCCAACTCAAAGGACCCGCCAATGTCTGATACCTTTACTAGGTTACTATCAGCTGCATGAACAACAAACAACTACTCACCCATCTGGAGGGCCTCAGGAGCCGTCCACCTGACAGGTACCTGGCGTAGGTTGTGGGCCATGTAGTAGTCCTCCACCTCGCGAGACATCCCAAAGTCCGATATCTTCACCAGGTTGTTCTCTCCTGGGACAACATGAAACAAGTTGATTCAGATTGTTCAAATGGCTCTGAGCACTATGGGACTGAGGCCATCAGTCCCCTAGACTTAAAACTGCTTATTCCTAACTAAGCTAAGGACATCACACATCTGTGCCCGAGGTAGGATTCGACTGTAGCAGCAGCGTGGTTCTGGACTCAAGCGCCTAGAACCGCTCGGCCGAAGTGTCCGGCTAACCACATTGCTCAAGGGCACATTCTACACTGCAGCAGAGTTTGTACGAGGGATGTCCAGAAAGTAAGTTACGATCGGTCGCGAAGTGGAAACGACTATGAAAATCTGATAAAGCTTTGCAAAGATGTGTTGGGCAGTGTCTCTAGTATGGCTCTAGGTACAATTATGTGGCTCTTTTCATTCCTGAGCTCTTAGTGAGCACGTAAAGATGTTATAGAAAATAGTGTCTCCCGCCAAGCATGAGGGTCTGGTGAGAATTTTCCCCTGAAGCTATGCAACCAACATTACATAACTGTCGTGCGGTTTCTTCTTCAAGACAATTCTCAGCCTCATTCTGCAGCGGCGATGGAGATGTTTCTGCATCGTTTCAATTGGAAATGTTTGGTTACCCACAATACAGCCCGTAATTGTCTCCCACTGAGTTTCATCTCTGCTCAAACGAACCGCTGGCTATGAAGACAACATTTTAGCACAGACAAAGAGCTTTAGGCCAGCGTAGAGAATTGGCGGAAAGCATTGGCGGCTGCCTTCCATGGTGAGGGTATTGGAAAGTTGGTACAACGCTACGACGAATGTCTGAGTCAGAAAAGAGACTACGTAGAGAAGTAGCTGAAAGGTGTAGCTAACTGTTACAAATGAAACATTTCTAATTTTCACTGTTGATTTTCATTTCGCGATCAATCGTAACTTACTTTCCGGACAGCCCTCGTATTACCAGGTGGCGTTTCTCGACTGAAGTCGTATGTCGTTAATCTGCCATGCAAATATTCAAGCACTGCTGCTAGATATGGTAAATGGGAAGGATGGCATGATGGAGAGAGGCGTGGAAGTGATGCAAGAAGAGAGTTGGGTATTGGCGAGGTCTAAATTGTAAGGTGTAGATAGAAGAAAAAAGGGAACTGTAGAAAAGAGGGATATAAAAAAAATTGTAGGAGTTTTTACTAAAATTAAGTGGTCTGCAGAAGACCTTTCCTTTGGTCATTGTAGACAGTGTTCAGTTAAGGGGGGGTAGGACGTCAAACGGGACTCCTTTTAGCAGGAGAGACACCACAGGACATTTTAATTTCCACTGTGGTAAAAATTGAGAAAATTAACTATAAAATTTGAGTTTTTTTCTAAACATCAAGTTTAAAATGTGACAGCACATTCATTTTTTTGATAAATTAAATTATTTCTAGAGTTTCATACACCTGTAAGTATGCAGAATGAGATTTTCACTCTGCAGCGGAGTGTGCGCTGATATAAAACTTACTGGCAGATTAAAACTGTGTGCCTGACCGACTCGAACTCGGGACGACGGAGCGAGAGTCATGTTTCGGTAGCTCAGTTGGTAGAGCACTTGCCCGCGAAAGGCAAAGGTCCCGAGTTCGAGTCTCGGTCTGGCACACAGTTTTAATTTGCCAGGAACTTTCATATCAGCGCACACTCCGCTGCAGAGTGAAAATCTCATTCTGGAAACATCCCCCAGGCTATGGCTAAGCCATGTCTCCACAGTATCCTTTCTTTCAGGAAAGCTGGTTCTGCAAGGTTCGCAGGAGAGCTTCTGTAAAGTTTGGAAGGTAGGAGACGAGATACTGGCAGAAGTAAAGCTGTGAGGACGGGGCGTGAGTCGTACTTGGGTAGCTCAGTTGGTAGAGCACTTGCCCGCGAAAGGCAAAGGACCCGAGTTCGAGTCTCGGTCTGGCACACAGTTTTAATTTGCCAGGAAATTTCATATCAGCACACACTCCGCTGCAGAGTGAAAATCTCATTCTGGAAACATCCCCCAGGCTATGGCTAAGCCATGTCTCCGCAGTATCCTTTCTTTCAGGAGTGCTGGTTCTGCAAGGTTTGCAGGAGAGCTTCTGTAAAGTTTGGAAGGTAGGAGACGAGATACTGGCAGAAGTAAAGCTGTGAGGACGGGGCCTAAGTCGTACTTGGGTAGCTCAGTTGGTAGAGCACTTGCCCGCGAAAGGCAAAGGACCCGAGTTCGAGTCTCGGTCCGGCACACAATTTTTATCTGCCAGGAAGTATCATATCAGTGCACACTCCACTGCAGAGTGAAAATCTCATTCTGGAAACATCCCCCAGGCTATGGTTAAGCCATGTCTCCGCAGTATCCTTTCTTTCAGGAGTGCTGGTTCTGCAAGGTTTGCAGGAGAGCTTCTGTAAAGTTTGGAAGGTAGAAGAAGAGATACTGGCATAAGTAAAGCTGTGAGGACGGGCAGTGAGTCTTACTTGGGTAGCTCAGTTGGTAGAGCAGTTGCCCGCGAAAAGCAAAGGTCCCGAGTTCGAGTCTCGGTCTGGCACACAGTTTTAATTTGCCAGGAACTTTCATATCAGCGCACACTCCGCTGCAGAGTGAAAATCTCATTCTGGAAACATCCCCCAGGCTATGGCTAATCCATGTCTCCGCAGTATCCTTTCTTTCAGGAGTGCTGGTTCTGCAAGGTTCGCAGGAGAGCTTCTGTAAAGTTTGGAAGGTAGGAGAAGAGATACTGGCAGAAGTAAAGCTGTGAGGACGGGGCCTGAGTCGTACTTGGGTAGCTCAGTTGGTAGAGCACTTGCCCGCGACAGGCAAAGGTCCCGAGTTCGAGTCTCGGTGCGGCACACAGTCCTAATCTGTCAGGAAGTTTGTATGCTGTGCAAAATTCATCAGTGAATCTCTCTTACTTATGAAGAAATGTGTACTTATAGCAACAGACGCAGCCAATAGAAGTGAAAAAATGATGAACTTTCACATGTAATTTTTTTTTTTTTAACTTCCATTGGCACTAGAGTTCGTGTGTGCAACTAAGTATTCTATGAGACCCCAAAACTTCAGCTTGGCAATTTGAGTAAAATACACACAACATGATTTTAGTGAATGCCTTACAATGGAAATTACTGCAGACATCTACTTCGTATTTGAATGAGGGTGTAGTGCAAATGAATCAACAGGAGGAACGAGTACCATTCGCTGTACCAGGCTGAGAAATGTTCTACATCTACATCTACATACATACTCCACAATCCACCCTACGGTGCGTGGCGGAGGGTACCTCGTACCACAACTAGCATCTTTTCTCTCTGTTCCACTCCCAAACAGAACGAGGGAAAAATGACTGCCTATATGCCTCTGAACGAGCCCTAATCTCTCTTACCTTATCTTTATTATCTTTCCGAAAAGTTGGCGGCAGTACAATTTTACTGCAGCCAGCCTCAGTAGCTATTCACGAAAAGAATGCCTCCTTTCCTCTAGAGACTCCCACCCGAGTTCCTGAAGCATTCCCGCAACACTCGAGTGATGATCAAACTTACCAGTAACAAATCTAGCAGCCCGTCTCTATACTGCTTCTAAGTCATCCCTCAATCCGACCTGATAGGGATCCCAAACTCTCGAACAGTACTCAAGAACAGGTAGTGTTAGTGTTTTATAAGCGGTCTCCTTTACAAATGAACCACATCTTCCCAAAATTCTACCAATGAACAGAAGACGACTATCCGCCTTCCCCACAACTGCCATTACATGCTTGTCCCACTTCATATCGCTCTGCAATGTTACGCCCAAATATATCATCGATGTGACTGTGTCAAGCGTTACACTACTAACGGAGTGTTCAAACATTACGGGATTCTTTTTCCTATTCATCTGCATTAATTTACATTTATCTATATTTAGAGTTAGCTGCCATTCCTTACACCTATCACAAATCCTGTCCAAGTCATCTTGTATCCTCCTACAGTCACTCAAAGACGACACCTTCCCGTACACCACAGCATCGTCAGCAAACAGCCGCACATTGCTATCCACGCTATCCAAAAGACATCAGTTCATATAGCTCGCAGAAGAGACCGTCGAGACCCACCCAGTAGACAGTTGCGGGCGGCCAGGTCGCGGTGCACACACTTCATAGCCTCCAGGTAGGCCATTCCCTCAGCTGCGTCACGGCACATGGCGGTCAGCTCTTCCGTGGACAGCGTCAGCCGGTGCTCCTTCAGGTGGTGAAGCAGCGAACCACCTGAAAAACAATACCACTACTCAGCCCCACTGGCATCCGGGTAGCCCATGCCATCTGCCACGCATCGACACGTGGCCATTACCAATCTGTGCTGTTTGCGTCACATTGCTAACTACTAAACTACGTGAAGAGTTTGGCAGAGCACTGAAAGACCTGAGTCGAAACAAGGCCTCAGGAGTAGACAACATTCCATTACAACTACTGACGGCCTTGGGAGAGCCAGTCCTGACCAAACTCTACCATCTGGTGAGCAAGATGAACAAGATAGGCGAAATATCTTCAGACTTCAAGAAGAATATAGTAATTCTAATCCCAAAGAAAGCAAGTGTTGACAGATGTGAAAATTACCGAGCTATCAGTTTAATAAGACACAGCTGCAAGAAACTAACGCCAATTCTTTACAGACGAATGGAAAAACTGGTAGAAGCCGACCTCGGGGATGATCAGTTTAGATTCCGTAGCAATGTTGGAACACGTGAGGCAACACTGACCTTACGACTTATCTAAGAAGATCTAGCATTTGTAGACTTAAAGAAAGCTTTTGACAATGTTGACTGGAATACTCTCTTTCAAATTCCAAAGGTGGCAAGGGTAAAATACAGGGAGCGAAAAGCTATTTACAATTGGGACAGAAGCCAGATGGCAGTTGTAAGAACCGAGGGGCATGAAAGGGAAGCAGTGGTTGGGAAGGGAGTGAGACAGGGTTGTCGTCTCTCACCGATGCTATTCAACTTGTATATTGAGCAAGCAATAAAGGAAACAAAAGGTAAGTTCGGTGTAGGTATTAAAATCCATGGAGAAGAAATAAAAACTTGGAGGTTCGCCGATGACATTGTAATTCTGTCAGAGACAGCAAAGGACTTGGAAGAGCAGTTGAACGGTATGGACAGTGTCATTGAAGGAGGGTATAAGATGAACATCAACAAAAGCAAAACAAGGATAATGCAATGTAGTCGAATTAAGTCGGGTGATGCTGAGGGAATTAGATTAGGAAATGAGACACTTAAAGCAGTAAAGGAGTTTTGCTATTTGGGGAGCAAATTAACTGATGATGGTCGAAGTAGAGAGGATATGAAATGTAGACTGGAAATGGCAAGGAAAGCGTTTCTGAGGAAGAGAAATGTGTTAACATCGAGTATAGATTTAAGTGTTAGGAAGTCGTTTCTGAGAGTATTTGTATGGAGTGTAGCCATGTATGGAAGTGAAACATGGACAATAAATACTTTGGACAAGAAGAGATTAGAAGCTTTCGAAATGTGGTGCTACAGAAGAATGTTGAAGATTAGGTGGGTAGATCACGTAAATAATGAGGAAGTATTGAATAGGATTGGGGAGAAGAGAAGCTTGTGGCACAACTTGACCAGAAGAAGGGATCGGTTTGTAGTACATGTTCTGAGGCATCAAGTGATCACCAATTTAGTATTGGAGGGCAGCGTGGAGGGTAAAAATCGTAGAGGGAGACCAAGAGATGAATACCCTAAGAAAATTCAGAAGGATGTAGGTTGCAGTAGGTACTGGGAGATGAAGAAACTTTCACAGGATAGGGAAGCATGGAGAGCTGCACCAAACCAGTCTCAGCACTGAGGACCACAACAACAACAACAAACTACGTCAGAACAACCCATGAAGGCCAAATCCTGGCAGTCAAACAAAAACAACGCGAAGCAAAATGTAGTGTGAGGAGGGCTATGCGAGGGGCGTTCAATGAATTCGAAAGTAAAGTTCTATGTACTGACTTGGCAGAAAATCGTAAGAAATTTTGGTCTTATGTTAAAGCGGTAGGTGGATGAAAACTAAAGGTCCAGACACACTGTGACCAAAATGGTACTGAAAGAGAGGATGACAGACTAACGGCCGAAATACTAAAAGTCTTAATCCAAAGCTGTTTCACAGAGGAAGACTGCAGTGTAGTTCCTTCTCTAGATTGTAGTACAGATGACAAAATGGTAGACATCGAAATAGACGACAGAGGAATAGAGGAACAATTAAAATCGCTCAAAAGAGGAAAGTTCGCTGGACCTGATGGGATACCAGTTCGATTTTACACAGTTTACGCGAAGGAACTTGCCCCCCTTCTTGCAGCGGGTTTACCGCAGGTCTCTAGAAGAGCGTAGCGTTCCAAAGGATTGGAAGAGGGCACAGGTCATCCCTATTTTCAAGAAGGGACGTCGAACAGGTGTGCAGAACCATAGTCCTAAATCTCTAACGTCGATGAGTTGTAGAATTTTGGAACACGTATTATGTTCGAGTATAATGACTTTTCTGGAGACTAGAAATCTGCTCTGTAGGAATCAGCATGGGTACCGAAGAAAACGGTCGTGTCAAACCCAGCTCGCGCTATTCGACCACGAGACTCAGAGGGCCATAGGCACGGGTTCCCAGGTAGATGCCGTGTTTACTGACTTCCGCAAAGCGTTTAATACAGTTCCCCACAGTCGTTTAATGAACAAAGTAAAAGCATATGGACTACAGACCAATTGTGTGATTGGGTTGAACAGTACCTAGATAACAGAACGCAGCATGTCATTCTCAATGGAGAGAAGTCTTCCGAAGTAAGAGTGATTTCAGGTGTGCCGCAGGGGAGTGTCATAGGATCGTTGCTATTTACAATATACATAAATGACCTTGTGGGTAACATCGGAAGTTCACTGAGGCTTTTTGCGGATGATGCTGTGGTATATCGAGATGTTGTTAGAATGGAAAATTTACAGATACTACTGTGTAAAAAAAAAATTCATTTTTTCCTCACCTTTAGGATGATGTGCCATCATTTCCATAATAGTCATAGTTATTGTGTTGTTTGCAATTCAGTATGACTCTGCAAGAAATTTGAATACTATAAAACTAAGGTTCAGTGACCGTGTCAGAATTATATTAGAACAAATAAGCCCTAGGTCACAAATATTAAGTCAAAACTGACCAGGTTTCGACGCTAGTATGAGCGTCGTCTTCAGAATTAGACTAACTGTTCTAAAACATATTAGGTGTATAATACATTAATAAAATTAAAGTTTGTACTGACTGGAAAGAGATGCAGTACTTACAAGTACTGACCAAATCGTGCACTGCTTACTCTTTTCATCCACAGTCCAAAAAAATTGCCTTTTTTCACTCATGCCGTCCATCGAGCCACCTCTATACTACTTTTAACAAAAAGGTTTAAAGAGAAGATTAATTTACTTATAACCATAGCTGTCAATAATGAGTATACGCCTAACATAGTGGACGAAAAGAAAACTGCAAGAACTTCCACACTCAACACCTCATTCACTGAAATTAACCCAAAAAAACGTTTTCATATTCCTTTCATTCCATTTCCTATCATATTCAGCGCATGCTTTGCAACAAATGCAGCTGTAATGTTGCCATCTCTACTAATACTAATCTAAAGAGAAACTTCATTCATAATTTGAAATCCTTTCGCTCCCCTACAGGAAATTCTGGCGTTTAAAAGATCATCTGCGATACCTGCTCCTCCTATTATACATGGCAAACTGGACGTGCTTTCACCATCAGATATAACAAACATCTTTTGAGAAAGAACGGCACCAGCCCCCTAAATTCATCCTTTGCCGATCATCTCTTAATTACGGGACACGCGCCTAAAGCCATAGGCGATAACAATATTCTGCATACCGAAAAGAAGGGGCGTCGGTTAGATGTTTTAGAGGAATTGGAGATTTTCAGACATCTCTCTCCTCATGAGGGCCTCATTCTCAACGAACAGCTGCAGCTGCGAAATAAAAACTTTTTCGACTGTATAAAGTCATTGCTTGATCTTTGATTCAGATTTCCTCATGCAGTTTACCGAAATGTTGTTTTCCTGTCACATCTTTGCTGTTTTCTTGTATGTCATAACTAACGTTTTTTTACGTTACAAAATGTATCTCTATTTAAAGCAGATAAATATGTAACTTCATCCTATTATTATTAGTGCTTACGTTATGTCTGGATCAGCCGCATCACAATTTCATGTGTCTAATTTTGAATGTACAGTAGCGTAGCTGTTTCTGCGGCTTCTAGATGGCGCTCGTAGCAACACCATGTTTGCTTGCCCACACTTTCTAACGTGGCCACCCCAGTCTTGTTCACTAAAGTACGAGCAGCCCTTAGCGACTCGCTATCTTACTTACAACTATTCATGACGCCGCCTTTCCGGCTTAGATCTTTTTTAATATGTGACTCGTAATTATTGCACCTTTTTCCATTCTCTTCTTGTCCAAACTATTTATCGTTCAGAATCACCCGATTTAATTCGACTTCATTCCATTATCCTCGTTTTGCGTTTGTTGATGTTGATCTTCTATCCTCCTTTCTCAAGACACTGTCCATTCCATTCAACTGCTCTTCCAAATCCTTTGCAGTCTCTGACAGAATTACAATGTCATCGGCGAACCTCAAAGTTTTTATTTCTTCTCCATGGATTTTAATACCTACTCCAAATTTTTCTTTTGTTTCCTTTACTGCTTGCTCAATATACAGATTGAATAACATTGGGGAGAGGCTACAATCCTTTCTCACTCCCTTCCCAACCACTGCTTCGCTTTCATGTCGCTCGACTCGTATAACTGCCGTTTTCTGTACAAATTGTAAATAGCCTTTCGCTCCCTGTATTTCACCCCTGCCACCTTTAGAATTTGTAAGAGAGTATTCCAGTCAACACTGTCAAAAGCTGCTATAGGGAACGTGACTATCTACCCCATTATTCCAGTAATTGCAGACCTTTTTGATGAAAGATATCAGCGCACACTCCGCTGCAGAGTGAAAATCTCATTCTGGAAACATCCCCCAGGCTGTGGCTAAGCCATGTCGCCGCAATATCCTTTCTTTCAGGAGTGCTAGTTCTGCAAGGTTCGCAGGAGAGCTTCTGTAAAGTTTGGAAGGTAGGAGACGAGGTACTGGCAGAAGTAAAGCTGTGAGGAGGGGGCATGAGTCGTGCTTGGGTAGCTCAGTTGGTAGAGCACTTGCCCGCGAAAGGCAAAGGTCCCGAGTTCGAGTCTCGGTCGGGCACACAGTTTTAATCTGCCAGGAAGTTTCAACTTTGTAAGTGATTGACAGACTGGGCTGATCAATTATGAAGTGCCCTGAGCGGTGAGGAGGGAAAGAGTTTGGACAGTTCACCACCCAGCCTGTACCTAGTTTTCTGATAGGCAACACACGCTTTCTTTATGTGGGTATTTCATTTAAGTAAAACTGAGTTAATATTTAACTTTGGTCGGGAAATGAGTATATGCGGTACCCAGTACGTTGTCCTCGATAGTGAGTGTTCATCGGAGGTGAGGGTATCATCTGGAGTGCCCCAGGGAAGTGTGGTAGGTCCGCTGTTGTTTTCTATCTACATAAATGGTCTTTTGGATAGGGTGGATAGCAATGTGCGGCTGTTTGCTGATGATGCTGTGGTGTACGACAAGGTGTCGTCTTTGAGTGACTGTAGGAGGATACAAGATGACTTGGACAGGATTTGTGATTGGTGTAAAGAGTGACAGCTAACTCTAAATATTGAAAATGTCAATTGATGCAGATGAATAGGAAAAAGAACCCCGTAATGTTTGAATACTCCATTTGTAGTGTAGCGCTTGATACAGTCACGTCGATTAAACGTTTGGGCGTAACATTGCAGAGCGATATGAGGTGGGACAAGCATGTAATGGCAGTTGTGGGGAAGGCGGATAGTCGTCTTCGGTTCATTGGTAGAATTTTGGGAAGGTGTGGTTCGTCTCTAAAGGAGACCGCTTATAAAACACTAATACGACCTATTCTCGAGTACTGCTCGAGCGTTTGGGATCCCTATGAGGTAGGATTGAGGGAGGGGACAGAAGCAATTCAGAGGCGGGCTGCTAGATTTGTTACTGGTAGGTTTCATCAGCACGAAAGTGTTACGGAAATGCTTTAGGAACTCGGGTGGGAGTCTCTAGTCTTTTTGTGAATCGCTACTGAGGAAATTTAGAGAGCCAACATTTGAGGCTGACTGCAGTGCAATTTTACTGTCACCAACTTAGATTTCGTGGAGAGACCACAAAGACAAGATAAGAGAGATTAGGGCTCGTACAGAGGCATACAGTCATTTTTCCTTCGTTCTGTTTGGGAGTGGAGCACGGAGAGAAGATGCGAGTTGTGGTACGAGGTACCCTCCGCCACGCACCGTATGGTGGAGTGTGGAGTGTGTATGAAGATGTAGATTTAGATGTAGATGTATGTGTACTCCCATGAAAATCATGTGGAAGCAGGCACTGTGTACTAAATTGAGAATACAATGGTGCTCGCTAAGTTACAATGTGTGATCGTTACTACAAGTAATGCATTCAGTCTGACTCTCAGATACAACGAGGCTTGAAAACACATTTTCCTCACTTCGGTTTGAATTAATGATGTGACATCCCAGCTAATTCATTGTAGTATTGTAACAGTGTTCCAAAAAGCCTCTCCAAAATTCTGGGAAGCCGTGGGCATCAGACGCTTCATTGGATCATGGTGGCACGTCGTTGAGGTCAGGAGCTAGATGGGTCACCACTGCTGGGTGTGGCTGAGCAGTGGCTCGATGTGTGACAAATCAGACGCCTCCAGTAGGTGCCAGTGAAAGATTATTAAGGGGACATTTACTATCTTTTGGTTCAAAAAATCTAATTTTTTTAAACTGCATTTTTTGATCCATAAAAGTGTTTAGAATCCCCCCCTGAAACGGTTTTTCCGAATGCGGAACGATTGAACAAATTTTTGCACCTGCCTGAAACCGGCGTTCTACATCTACATCTACATCCATACTCCGCAAGCCACCTGACAGTGTATGGCGGAGGGTACCTTGAGTACCTCTATCGGTTCTCCTTCCTATTCCAGTCTCGTATTATTCGTGGAAAGAAGGATTGTCGATATGCCTCTATGAGGGCTTTAATTTCTCTGATTTTATCCTCGCGGTCTCTTCGCGAGATATACGTAGGAGGGAGCAATATACTGTTTGACTCCTCGGTGAAGGAATGTTCTCGAAACTTCAACAAAAGCCCGTACCGGACTACTGAGCGTCTCTCCTGCAGAGTCTTCCATTGGAGTTTGTCTATCATCTGTGTAACGGTTTCGCGGTTACTAAATGATTCTGTAACGAGCACGCTGCTGTCCGTTGAATCTTCTCTATCTCTTCTATCAACCCTATCTGACACGAATCCCCCACTGCTGAACAGTATTCAAGCAGTGGACGAACAAGCGTACTGTAACCTACTTCCTTTGTTTTCGGATTGCATTTCCTTAGGATTCTTCCAATGAATCTCAGTCTGGCATCTGCTTTACCGATGATCATTCCATTTTAAATCACTCCTAATGCGTACTCCCAGATAATTAATGGAATTAACTGCTTCCAGTTGCTGACCTGCTATATTGTAGCTAAATGATAAGGGATCTTTTTTTTATGTATTCGCAGAACATTACAATTGTCTACATTGAGATTCAATTGCCATTCACTGCACCATGCGTCAGTTCGCTGCAGATCCTCCTGCATTACAGTACAACCTCTCGATATACCACATCATCTTCCGCAAAAAGCCTCAGTGAACTTCCGATGTCATCCATAACGTCATTTATGTATATTGTGAATAGCAACGGTCCTACGACACTCCCCTGCGGCACACCTGAAACCAATCTTACTTCGGAAGACCTCTCCATTGAGAATGACATGCTGCGTTCTGTTATCTAGGAACTCCTCAATCCAATCACACAATTGGTCTTACAGTCCATATGCTCTTACTTTGTTCGTTAACGATTGTGGGGAACTGTATCGAACGCCTTGCGGAAGTCAAGAAATACGGAATATAACTGTGAACCCGTGTCTATGGCCCTCTGAGTCTCGTGGACGAATAGCGCGAGCTGGGTTTCACACGACCGTCTTTTGCGAAACCCATGCTGATTCCTACAGAGTAGATTTTTAGCCTCCAGAAATTCCTCACTCACGCACCTCTTGGAAGACGATGGAGATTGCGAATTTCCTGGCAGTGAGCAGCTTCAACGAAGGGTATTCAGCAACTCTGAAGCCCATGACAACGATGGCGGTCACCCTGGGACTCTTTATTTGACGCAGTTCGCCAAGCATTCGGACGACCACCGGATTCAAGTGGCCGAAAACACCTTGTCACCGGTCGTACAAGCGGCTCTGGAGCAGCGCAGGATGGCCCAGATCGAGCAAAACGCCCTCTGTGTACTGTGCTTATCACTCGTGTTTGTGGAATACCAAGCTGGGCAACAATTCCTCTATAGCTAGTAGTAGGGTTGCGTTCCACTTTTGTCAACATACTCTGCATGCGTGGCTATCCGGTGCGTTTTCACTACACAAAGCTGTATTCGTTGTTCACGTAACAACCCTGTAGTACCGTGCCCTGCGACAAGCACTGTCGGACTGAGACTTGAGGTAAACAATTGTTCCGTGCGCAAGTTAACTGCGTACTGGCACGGTTGGTAAGGACAACACTACACCTTTCCCATTCAGAGTTATTTTCATTGGTTTACCGCTAAGCGGTTAAGAAAAGGGCATATGTTTATTAGGAGTCTTTGTTCAGAATCACCGCTAGTATCACCCTCAAAGCATGTACCTTTCCTCTTGACTCACCCTGTATAAGGAATAGGAGTGGTCCAAAAATTGTACCCTGTGGGACTCCCTTTGTCATTTTAGCCCAATGACTGGAACCTACGTTGTTGTAGTTGTTGTTGTTGTTGCCTTCAGTAAAAAGACTGGTTTGATGCAGCACTGCATCCTACTTTATGATGTGCAAACCTCTTTATCTCTGAGTATCTACTGCAACGTATATCCTTCTCAATCTGCTTAGTGTATTCATCTCTTTGTATCCCTCTACAGTTTTTACCCTCCACGATTCCCTGCAGTGCTAAAGTGGTGATCACTTTATGCTTCAGAATGTGTGCTATCAACTGATCCCTTCTTTTAGTCTAGTTTTAGCACAAATTTCCCCGATTCTATTCAGTTCCTGCTCACTAGTTATGAGATCAACCCATCTAATCTTAATCATTGTCCTTTAGCATTACATTTCAAAAGTTTCTATTCTCTTCTTGTCTGAACTATTTATCGTCCATATTTCACTTCCATACACGGCTACACTCCATACACATACTTACAGAAAGGACTTTCTGACACTTAAATCTATACTCGATGCTAACTAATTTCTCTTCTTGAGAAATGCTTTCCTTGCCATTGCCAATCTACATTTTATATTCTCTCCACTTCGACCATCATCAGTTATTTTGCTCCCCAAATAGCAAAACACCTTTACTACTTTAAGTGTCTCATTTCCTACTCTAATTCCCGCAGCATCACCCGATTTAATTCGACTACATTCCATTATCATCGTTTTGCTTTTGTTGATGTTCATCTTATATCCTCCTTTCAAGACACTGTCCATTCCGTTCAAGTGTTCTTCCAAGTCCTTTGCTGTCTCTGAGAGAATTACAATGTCATCGGCAAGCCTCAGAGGCTTCCTTTCTTTCCCCTGGGATTTGATTGCTACTCCAAATTGTTCCTTTGTTATCTTCCTGGTAGATTAAAACTGTGTGCCGGACCGAGACTCGAGCTAGGGACCTTTGCCTTCCGCGGGCAAGTGTTCCGCCAACTGAGCTACCCAAGCACGACTCATGACCGGCCCTCACAGAGGTAAACGTCCCGAGTTCGAGTCTCGGTCCGCCACACACTTTTGATCTTCCAGGAAGTTTCAGATAAGCGCACATTCCGCTGCAGAGTGTTTCATTCTGGAAACATCCCCCAGGCTGTGGCTGAGCCATGTCTCCGCAATATCCTTTCTTCCAGGGGTGCTAGTTCTGCAAGGTATGCAGGGGAGCTTCTGCGAAGTTTGGAAGGTAGGAGACGAGGTACTGGCGGGATTAAAGCTGTGAGGGCGGGTCGTGAATCGTGCTTGGGTAGCTCAGTTGGTGGAGCACTTGCCCGCCCAAGGGAAAGGTCCCGAGTTCGAGTCTCGGTCCGGCACACAGTTTTAATTTGCCAGGAAGTTTCAAAATCCATAAAAATTCGTGCGCAGTGTATGGCGATGCTGCAGTTGACAGGAGTACAGTTGGGCGATGGGTAAAGAAAGTCACAGCTCCAGGAAATGCAGAAACAGAACTCCACGATCAGCCACTTTCGGGACGTCCTGTCACAGCCACTGCTCCAGGCGTGCTGATTCGTGCGGATGCCATTATTCGTGCCGACTGGAGCATCACAACTCGACAATTGGCTCTAGAGTTGTCGGTCAGCATTGGAAGTGCGTCTGCAATGATAGAGACTCTGGGATATTCAACGAGTTGCTCCCGATGGGTTCAACGAATGCTCACAACGGGCCACAAAATTCAAGGAAAGGCTGTTTCATCTCAATTGTTGGAGCGTTTAGAGATCGTTGGTGAGGCTTTTCTGTCACGGATCGTTTCGGGGGACAAAGCTGGGTAAACCACTTTGTGCTGGAAGCGGAAACGCAGTCCATGGAGTGGCATCATCCTCATCCAGCACAAAAAAAAAAAAAGAAATTCGAGTGAACCCCATCTGCCAGAAAGGTCATGGTGACGGTCTTCTGGGATTGTGATGGTGTCGTTCTCGTGGACGTGATGTCAAGAGGGTCAACCATCAATTCAGAGGCATACGTGAAGACTCTCAATAAACTCAAGAACCTTTTCCGGCGTGTTCGAGCGGACAAGAATCCAGCAGAAATCGTACTCCAACACGATAATGCATGCCCACACTCAAATCTGAGAATCCGGGAACACATCACCAAATTGGGTAGGACATCATAGCCTCGTCCACCCAACAGTCCAGACCTGACACCCTCGCACTTGCACCTCTTTGCACCGCTGAAGGGGGGGGTAGGACGCCAAACAGGCCGACCTAGAGCAGGAGAGGCACCACAGGACAATTTTATTTTCTACTGTCTATACTTTTAGAAATAAATTCATAAAACTTCGTCAGCATGACAAGGAAGGATTCGGGATGCACACTCATAGCAGTGGAAGTTCAAAAACATAACAAAATAAAATTGTTCACATGTGTAATTTCATCATTTTTTCGCTTACTATTGGCTGCATTTGTTGCTATAGGTACTTTCTTCTTCACAAGCCAGAGAGATTCTTTGATGAATTTTGCACAGCATACAAACCATACACCATAGGTGTATGAAACACTAGAATTTTCCAAATCTATTAAAAACTGTGGTAAAAATTGAGATTTGATTTTTTTCTAAACATAAAGTTTAAAACGTAACAGCTCGTTCATTTTTTCATAAATTAAAAAGATTCTAGAGTTTCAGTCACCTGTAAGTATGGTTTGTATGCTGTGCAAAAATCATCGAACAGTCTCCCTTACTTATGAAGAAAAGTGTACCTAAAGCAACAAATGCAGCCAATAGTAAGTGAAAAAATGATGAAATTTAACATGTAAAAAGATATTTTGTTATGTTTTCGAACTTCCACTGCTACGAGTGTGAATCCTGAATCCCACCTGGTCATGGTGACAAACTTTTATGAATTTGCTTGTAAAAGTATAGACAGCAGAAATTAAAATAGCCTGTGGTGCCTCTTCTACTCCAAGCCGGGCCGTTTGACGTCCTACCCCCCTTAAAGATTCTCTACAGAGATCACACTTCGAAGATGAGAAGAGTGCCAGCCATGTAGTGAAATCATGGCTACGCCTACAGGACAAGGGCTTTCACCAGCAGGGAATACATGCTCTTCCAGAATGTTGGTGTAAGGCCATAGAACGTGATGGAGACTACATAGAAAAATAGGACCTGTTGATGTATATTGTCACCGAACTCTGACTCTTAACAATAAATATGTTCTGAGAGAAATAAATGTGTGCAGTACTTATTGAACGACTCTCGTACACTTCCTGAAACGTTATCAAAAGTATGGTAAGAGAGGTTCATTTGGTTCGTGGCGCGGTACGGAGCCTTTGAGAGAAGTGCGGTGAGGACCCACCTGGGACAAACTCCATGGCGATCATGATGGTGCTGTGGTAGAGGCACATGCCGACGAAGCCGACGACGTGGCGGTGTCTGTAGCGGTGGAGTAGCCGGCCCTCGTCTATGATGTCACGCCGGCGCTCGTCGGGCAGGTCCACCTTGGACATCTTGACCGCCACCTTCTCCCCAGAACTCCTCAGCAGTCCTAGGAACACCTCCCCAAAGTAGCCCTGTAACACAGATGTACACACATCTACATCCGCGGCCGCAGCTAGTGGTTGGTTGGTTGGGGAAGGAGACCAGACAGCGTGGTCATCGGTCTCATCAGATTAGGGAAGGACTTTGCAGAAGAACCATCCTGCAGCTAGTGGTCTAGTGGCTACCATTGCTTCCTCTGGATCTTGAGGTATCGGGTCCAATTCCCAGATGGGCTCGGTATTTTCTCTACCTGGGGACTGGGTGTTTGTGTTGTCATCATTTGTGACACTGGCTAGCTTGCGACGTAAATGATGTGATGACCGTACAGTTGAGCGATCCTCAAACCAAACATCATCAGCTACATCCAAAACTGTGCGTATACACTACTGGCCATTAAAATAGCTACACCAAGAAGAAATGCAGGTGATAAACGGGTATTCATTGCACAAATATGTTATACTAGAACTGACAAGTGATTACATTTTCATGCAATTTGGGTGCATAGATCCTGAGAAATCAGTACGCAGAACAAGCACCTCTGGCCGAAATAACGGCCTTGATACGCCTGGGCATTGAGTCAAACAGAGCTTGGATAGTGTGTACAGGTACAGCTGCCCTTGCAGCTTCAGCAGGATACCACAGTTCATCAAGAGTAGTGACTGGCGTATTGTGACGAGCCAGTTGCTCGGCCACCATTGACCAGACCTTTTCAACTGGTGAGAGACCTGGAGAATGTCCTGGCCAGGGCAGCAGTCGAACATTTCTGTATCCAGAAAGGCCCGTACGAGACTTGCAACATGCAGTCGTGCATTATCCTGCTGAAATGTAGGGTTTCGCAGGGATCGAATGAAGGGTAGAGCCACTGGTCGTAACACATCTGAAATGTAATGTCCACTGTTGAAAATGCCGTCAATGCGAACAAGAGGTGACCGAGACGTGTAACCAATGGCACCCCATACCATCGCACCGGGTGATACGCCAGTATGGAGATGAAGAATCTACGCTTCCAATGTGCGTTCACCGCGATGTCGCCAAATACGGATGCGACCATCATCATGCTGTAAACAGAATCTGGATTCATCCAAAAAAAGACGTTTTGCCATTCGAGCACCCACGTTCGTCGGCGAGTATGCCGTCGTAGCGCTCCCGTCTGTGATAAAGCGTCAAGGGTAACCGCAGCCATGGTCTCCGAGCTGATAGTCCATGCTGCTGCAAACGTCTCCAACTGTTCGTGCATATGGTTGTTTTCTTTCAGACGTCCCCCTCTGTTGAGTCAGGGGCCGAGAGGTGGATGCACGATCCGTTACAGCCATGAAGATAAGATGCCTGTCATCTCGAGTGCTAGTGATACGAGGCCGTTGGGATCCAGCACGGCGTTCGGTATTACCCTCCTGAACCCAACGATTCCATATTCTGCTAACAGTCATTGGATCTCGACCAACGCGAGCAGTAATGTCGCGATACAATAAACCGCAATCGCGATAGGCTACAATCCGACCTTTGTCAAAGTCGGAAACGTGATGGTACGCATTTCTCCTCCTTGCACGAGGCATCACATAAACTTTTTACCAGGCAACGCCGGTCAACTGCTGTTTGTGTATGAGAAATCGGTTGGAAACTTACCTCATGTCAGCACTTTGTAGGTGTTGGCATCGGCGCCAACCTTGCGTGAATGCTCTGAAAAGGTAATCACTTGCATATTACAGCTTCTTCTTGCTGTGTGTTAAATGTCGCGTCTGTAGCACGTCATCCTTGTGGTGCAGCAATTTTAATGGCCAGTATTGCACTTCACCCACCACATCTTGAGAAGCACCATTCGCCTCTGAGCTAAGTCAGCCTGTGTGCATACAGAAATCCGTACATAAAACTGCCCTGATCGAAATACCCATTTGTGTCTGGGGATATTGACCCTTGAGAGTACCATTACAACGCAGTCTCACTTCATGTCGTTAACAGTAACCACGTAGGCGAAGTCTGGCTAAAATGATACACCATTTTGCTTTTAGGCCATTACTGCTTCATGAACCACGATATTAAATAAAAATTATATCAGGATTGTTTTTTATTCGCTTGTAGGTTTCGTAATCTTGGTGTCATGTCTGTAAATTAATATGAACCATACGTTTTTGACATTCTTGTAAGAAGTGCTTAAGTATGCCATTTGAGACCGATGGTAGTCTAAAAAGACATGGGAGCAAAAAAAATGTAAAAAAATCACGTAAACATTAGGTATTTGATATGTTTAATAGCCTGCCTTTGTGACCTAGCGGTTCTAGGCGCTTCAGTCAGGAACCACGCGACCACTACGGTCGCAGGTTCGAATTCTGCTTCGGGCATGGATGTGTGTCCTGCTCTTAGGTTGGTTAGGTTTAAGTGGTTCTAAGTCCTAGGAGACGGATGACCTCAGATGTTAAGTCCCATAGTGCTCAGAGCCATTTGAACAATTTTGAGCCCATATGTCTAATAGACTCGTAGTTAACAAATAAAAGACTTCGCCTGAAACAATTCTGCAACAGTATCAATTACTGTTTTTCACTTCAACCGTACAAAAAGCTGAGACGGAAAGTAGAATTCCGAATGTGAACCCAAGAAGAGACAAAATTAGTTCCATTTTTGAAAAATGGTCCTCAACTGCCCTATCCAGTTAAAGACATCACAAACGAAGTTTTTTCTGTGGCTTATTTAAGCACATGCAATTTGTATCTACAAATTACCGTTCTGAAACCGTAAAGAGAGTTCTCCGAGTTTTGAATTCGAGTTAAGTTCCAAGCAGTACAAACTATGAAAGTCTTTCTTTTCCAAAAGTAAGTTTTCTCTTTGCTTTTCGCGGCTGTTTTGAATGCAAGTTGTCTCACCTCGTTAATGGTCACAGTAAACAAGCGCGACTACACTACTGGCCATTAAAACTGCTACGCCACGAAGATGACGTGCTACAGACGCGAAAATTAACAGACAGGCACAGGATGCGGTGATATGCAAATTATTATCTTCTCAGAGCATTCACACAACGTGCTGACATGTGGAAAGTTTCCAACCGATTTCTCATACACAGCAGTTGACGGGCGTTGCCTGGTGAAACTTGGTTGTGATGCCTCGTCAAAGGAGGAGAAATATGTTCCATCACGCTTTCGACTTTGATAAAGGTCGGGTTGTAGCCTATCGCTATTCTATCGCGACATTGCTGGTTGCATTGGTCGAGGTCCAATGACTGTTAGCAGAATATGGAATCGGTGGGTTCAGGAGGGTAATACGGAACGCCGTACTGCATACCAACGGCCTCGTATCACTAGCAGTCGAGATGACAGGCGTCTCATCCGCATGGCTGTAACGGATCGTGCAGCCACGTCTCGATCCCCGACTCAACAGATGGGGACGTTTCCAAGACAACAACCATCTGCACGAAGAGTTCGACGACGTTTGCAGCATCATGGACTATCAGCTCGGAGACCGTGGCTGCGGTTACCCTTTACGCTGCATCACAGACAGGAGCGCATGAGATGGTGTACCCGACGGCGAACCTGGGTGCACGAATGGCAAAACATCATTTTTTGGGATGAATCCAGGTTCTGTTTACAGCATCATGATGGTGGCATCCGTGTTTGGCGACATCGCGGTGAACGCACATTGGAAGCGTGTATTCGTCATCGCCATACTTGCGTATCACCCGGCGTGATGGTATGGGGGTGCCATTTGTTACACGTCTCGGTCACCTCTTGTTCGCATTGACGGCACTTTGAACAGTGGACGTTACATTTCAGCCGTGCTACGACCCGTGGCTCTACCCTTTATTCGATCCCTGCTAATCCCTACATTTCTTCAGGATAATGCACGACCGCATGTTGCAGGTCCTGAATGGGCCTTTCTCGATACAGAAAATGTTCGACTGCTGCCCTGGCCAGCACATTCTACAGATCTCTCACCAATTGAAAACGTCTGGTCAATGGTGGCCGAGCAATTGGCTCGTCACAATACGCCAGTCACTACTCTTGATGAACTGTGGTATCGCGTTGAAACTGCATGGGCAGCTGTACCTGTACGCGCCATCCGAGCTCTGTTTGATTCAATGCCCAGGCATATCGAGTCCGTTATAACGGCCAGAGGTGATTGTTCTGGGTACTGATTTCTCAGGATCTATGCACCCAAACTGCGTGTAAATGTAATCACGTGTCAGTTCTAGTATAATTTATTTGTCGAATGAATACCTGTTTATCATCTGCTTTAGTCTTTGTGTAGCAATTTTAATGGCCAGCAGTGTGCATATAGTTCCAGATATCGTACCAGTTCACGCACAACGCGGTGTTGAAACCTGCCTGGAATCTACCCAGTCCTTTCTGAACTGAGTTGAAGATTTTGTTCGTGTTCCTAGTTCGTTTTCTAGGCGTAGCCTGGGGAACTCCGGACGCTGCCGACGCCCGAAGCCATCCCATCTCGTCGCTGATAACAGAATCTACAGTCGGCTGCAACTGGACCGCATCTCAAGAACGTCTTGACGATTTCCTTACTTCATTACGAGCCATTGAAAAGGGAAATTCATGTTCTTATGTTTGGTCTACGTCAATTCATTGAATTGTTTTGCATTTGTGTATCATTGCACACTTACCAGTTCATGTTCCGTTTAATTTATTTTACCCGAGAATGACCTATTGCTGTTGTTCTGAAATTTAAACATAAAATAATCAGCTCAGTTAGTATGAATGATCACACAGAACAAACGTGTATGTCTGAATTCCTAAGGGACCAGACTGCTGAGGTCATCGGTCCCTAGACTTACACACTACTTACACTAACTTACGCTAAGGACAAGACACACACCCATGCCCGAGAGAGGACTCGAACCTCCGGCGGGAGGGGCCGCGCAAATCGTGATATGGCGCCCCTAACCGCGCTGCCAATCTGCGCGGCACACAGAACAGGAGTCCACATGTGGGTAAAGCGACATACAGTGTCATTTTACCAGGACACGTGGTATGGCATTGTAGCCTGAAGCGCCTTCTTTGACTCATTCGAGAAACATTCAACTACTTCGTGCCGCCGGCCGTAGTGACCGAGCGGTTCTAGGAGCTACAGTGTGGAACCGCGAGACCGCTACGGTCGCAGTTTCGAATCCTGCCTCGGGCATGTGATGTCCTTAGGTTAGTTAGGTTTAAGTAGCTCTAGGGGACTGATGACCTCAGAAGTTGAGTCCCATAGTGCTCAGAGCTATTTGAACCATTTTTGAACTTCGTGCTCTAGCAGAACCTTCTACCTCTCAAAACATACACTGTATCATCAGAAATATCCGGCCCTAGCTGAAAACGACTTAGTTTCGGTAAGGCTGGAATTCGATATGGTGTTGGCCCACCGTTAGCTTTGATGACAGCTTCCACTCTCACATGCATATGTTCAGTCAGGTGCTGGTATGGCAGCCCATTCTTCACCTATGGACATCACACACATCCATTCCCGAGGCAGGATTCGAACTTGAGACCGTAGCGGTCGTTCGGTTCCAGACTATGGCGCCTAGAACAGCTCGGCCACTGCGGCCGGCACCGGATATTTTTCCGATGAGTTAAAGGTCCAGTTGTTCTCAATTTGTCATACACATATTTAAATGTACGACGTGTAGGGTGAGTACATTGAGGATATCTTTCAGTGTATAAGTCTATAGCTCTCACTTAATTTCGTTGACATTCTCCGTAAATGAGAAGCATATCGACCAGTTCTTCGAAGCAATACATCATTCACATTCGCTTGATTCGACGATACTAGTCTTACCGTTCCTATTAGTGTTGTATTGTATTAGTGTTGTATTGTGAAACCGTCGAATTGTGTTTATACATGTCAATGGCACGTTAGATGGATACGCAGTATTCGGGGAATATTTACTGTTTGCACGATATACGAGTGAGAATTGTCAGAGCATGTGCTTCGATAAGTGCCGATGTGATAAGGAATACCTCTCAGTTAATGACCTTCAAAGACCTCACTGTTACCCATCATTTGATTCGTCTCGATATCCGTTATAAAAAAAAAAGTACGAAACTATAGCATCCCATTTTAAAAAACAAAACAAAGTTGACCTTCATATCTCTTACGCGACCCCACCTAGCAACAAAAAACCAACTTCATATTATAGCCCCCATAGTCCCATGCAACTTTTGTCTCACAAACTTGTCAGCTCCTCTCATACTTTCGGAGTGATTATTGGTGGCAATAGTTAGTGACTTATCCTGTATTTATAAAAAAAAAATGGTATAAAGATTTCACGACATGGGAAAGCAGGAAACCAGACAAAAAATATCGTTCATGTTTGACACAAGTCAGACCCCCCATATTAAGTCGATATCGGTCTCTCAGTAAGGAATACGTCCTCCTCGGGCATTAATGCGAATTTGCACCTGTTATCCATGTTGACTACCAGAGTGTTGAGGAGTCCTTCGGGGATACTCTCACACCCCTCTCTCAAGGCGGTTTTCAGTCCTTCGCGGTTTGGGGAGGGGGTGTTCTTCCAAGCACATCCCAGGCTTTCCCTATAGGGTTTGTCCCAGGAGAGTGCAGGCCATTTCATAGATTAAATATCTTCACGTTCCAGGGTGTCAGGGAACTCAGTTCTCCTGTGTGAACGGGCAATGTCGCTCCTTGGAACTCACGGACTTCGACAGTGGTCAGGTAATTGGGTGTAACTTGTGACATACGTCTGTATACGAGATTTCCACACTCCTTAACATCCCTAGGTCCACTGTTGCCGATGTGATAGTAAAGTGGAAACATGAAGAGACACGTACAGTACAAAAGTGTACAGGCCGAACTCGTCTGTGGACTGACAGAGACCGCCGACAGTTGAAGAGGGTCGTAATGTGTAATAGGCAGACACCTATACAGACCACCACACAGGAATAATCCAGACGGCATCACGATCCACTGCTACTACTATGACAGTTAGGCGGGAGGTGAGAGAACTTGGATTTCATGGTCGAGCGGCTGCTCATAAGCCACACATCGCGCTGGTAAATGACGAACGACGCCTCGCTTGGTGCAAGAAGCGTCAACATTGGACGATTGAACAGTGGGAAAACATTGAGTAGAGTGACGAATCACGGCACACAATGTGGCGATCCGATGGCAGGATGTGGTTATGGCGAATACCCGGTGAACGTCATCTGCCAGCGTGTGTAGAGCCAACAGTAAAATTCGGAGGCTGTGGCGTTATGGTGAGGTCGTGTTTTTAGTTGAGGGGGCTTGCACCCCTTGTTGTTTTGCGTCGCACTGTCACAGCACAGGTCTACATTAAGTACCTTCTTGCTTCCCAATGTTGAAGAGCATTTCGGGAATGGCGATTGCATCTTTCAACGGATCGAGCACCTGTTCATAATGCACGACCTGTGTGGCAGTGGTTACACGACAATAACATACCTGTAATGAACTGGGCTTCACACTCACCTGAATCATAAACAACACCTTTGGTGTGGTGTCACCGCCAGACACCACGCTTGCTAGGTGGTAGCCCTTAAATAGGCCGCGGTCGGTTAGTATAAGTCGGACCCACGTGTCGCCACTATCAGGATTGCAGACCGAGCGCCGCCACACGGCAGGTCTAGAGAGACTTCCTAGCACTCGCCTAGTTGTACAGCCGACTTTGCTAGAGATGGTTCACTGACAAATTACGCCCTCCTTTGCCGAGACGATAGTTAGCATAGCCTTCAGCTACGTTATTTGCTACGACCTAGCAAGGCGCCATGATCAGTTTTTATTGATATTGTAAATCATGTACCGTCAAGAGCGACGTTCGTCATTAATGGATTAAAGTTAAGTATTCCACCAGCTACGTCCGTTTTTCTCAATTCTAATTCCCTTGTCATGTTCCAGACCTTACGCCAGCCTGCGTGAGCTAAAACGCGTGTATTTCGGCCTCCTTTAGTAGCACGGTGTTGGCTCTCACAACATTTGGGATGCCGTAGGTTCGAATCCTGCCTCGGGCATGGATGTGTGTGATGTCCTTAGGTTAGTTACGTTTTATTAGTTCTAAATTCTAGGGGACTGATGGCCTCAGAAGTGAAGTCCCATAGTGCTCAGAGCCATTTTAACCATTTCTTGAAACATCCGGCAAAGGAAATTGGTACTCTTGCCACTGTGGTTTGAGATCCTTGCGTTAGATCGCGTCAGATCGCAAGGGAATCGGGTATAAGCCAGAGTAGTGTTGGTCTAGATTGCCATAAATATCGTCTTTACCAAACCAGTCTTCACCAATAATTCACTGGTACAGATTGTATGCGTCGCACTGACTTCTGCAAATGGGCTCAACTTCAGATTCAGAGGGATGACACATTTATTAATTTGATTTTATTTCCTGACGAGGCTACATTCACGAACCACGGAAATGTTAGTTTGCATAACATGCATTATTGGGCAACTGAAAATTCATGTTGGCTGCGGTAAGATGCACACCAAACAACGTGGTCGGTGGATGTATGGCGTGGGGTTCTGGAGGACAGAATTATAGGCCCCTGTTTCATCGAAGTATATCTTAATAGTAGGAAGTACACCACATTCCTGCAAGAAACATTTGGTCTGTTATTGGAAGAAATACCTTTAGGAACAAGGAACAGAGTGTGATATCAACACGATGGGTGTCCGGGACATTTTTCGCTGATGGCTAGAATTGAGTTGCAGACAATTCCCATATCGCTGGATTGGATGCAAAGGATATGACTCGTGGCCATCTCGTTCGCCAGACTTGACGCCTCTGGATTTTTTCTTGTGGTGATTTGTAAAAGACATTGTTTATAAAGACGTTCCAACTACACCTGAAGACATGCGGGAAAGGATTGTCAGAGCATGTGCTTCGATAAGTGCCGAAGTGATAAGGAATACCTCTCAGTTAATGATAAGAACATTGCAGCACTGCATTGATACCAATGGTTATCACTTCGAACGCCTTCTGTAAATGGACGTTCATGCCACCTTTTTGACCTTTGTTCACCTTCAACGTCATTACTGGTACACATCACCGGATTCGTGTCCATAGCTGCTATCAGAAAATAAGTGCCAAACTATAGCAACCCATTTAAAAAAAAAAAGCAAAGATGACCTTCATATCTCTGACGCGACCACACCTAGCAACAAAAAACCAACCTCATATTATGACCCCCGTTGTCCCATGCAACATACAAACTAATCAGTTCCTATCATACTTTCGGAGTTATTTTAGGTGCAAAAGTTAGCGACTCCACCTCCATTGTTTATGCACTATATTTCGTGGCGCCCAACATTGCCTGTTATTACTTCTGTTCAATAACATCTCTGGTCCCTAGCAACTCTCAAGCAGTGTAGGATTATACCAGGAGCCGGAGTAAGCACTGTTGGCAGCGCAAATAGCAGCTGGGTGAACTGTGAAACTTTCAGTTCTGAATTTCAACCACACTCAATTCATAATTCCTTAATATGTGACAAAAATAATACTAAGATGGCAACACTTCCTCAGCACTGTTCTAAGATTGGTCTGACAATGGTAGCACTTTATATCATGCTATGGTAGGCTGTGGTCAACGGCCTCGCCGCAGCGGTAACTCCGGTTCCCGTCAGAGCACAGAAGTTAAGCGCTGTTGGGCCGGGCTAGCACTTGGATGGGTGACCATCCCGTCTACCGAGCGCTGTTGGAAAGCGGGGTGCACTCAGCCCTTGTGAGGCAAACTGAGGAGCTACTTCGTTGAGAAGTAGCGGCTCCGGTCTCGTAAACTGACAAACGACCGGGAGAGCGGTGTGCTGACCACGTGCCCCTCCGTATCCACATCCAGTGACACCTGGGGACTAAGGATGACACGGCGGCCGGTCGGTACCGTTGGGCCTTCAGTTTAGTTTAGTTTAGTTTCATTGGAGACTATGATGCCTCAGCTTCTTTCTTTTTTAGAATCGACTTACCATGGAAGTTTTAGGGACACGTAAAGTCTAACAGCGACCCTGTACCATGCTGATATTTGACATTAATTAAATTTACAATTTATTGCCAGTAAAGGAATAACCGATCAGTGACAGAAAAAAATTCTTTGAAACGGCTGCCAGTTGACCATTGAACTTTTACATTTTGAGAAGCTATCACATTTATTCACTTAGCCATGTAGCTACACACTGTTGCATATAAAACCTTCTGGTAGATTGTATCATCATAGAATTGTAGACATGGTTAAATTTAGCTGCAGGAAGCTGTTCCAGTTTAGCAAGCACTAGCGCTGGTGGAAACGGATGATTAGGGTTTTGTGCACCTTTCACACCGACTGCAAATGTGAGTGATCACCAAACTTAGCATTTGCACTTGTCAGTTCACCATCAACTTTTTCACAAATTCTCACTCCATGAGACACTGAAGTAAGGGTAAAGATGTACACCAGGACCAAGTCACCCCATCTAATGCTCGGGAACTGTTTTTTTTATTTATTTATTTACACCTCACGTTCCCTAGGACCACATTGAGGAGCAAATCTCCAAGGTCATGGAACGTGTCAGTACATGAAATTACACAGATAAAAATAAATGTTTATGAACCCGAAAAAAGTCAGTCCATAAGTTTAAGTAACCGCAATCAACAATACAATAAGAATCAGCTTAATTTTTCAAGGAACTCGTCAACGTAATAGAAGGAGTGACCCATGACGAAATTCTTCAGTTTCGATTTGAAACCCCGCGGATTACTGCAAAGATTTTTGAATTCGAGTGGTAGCGTATTGAAAATGGATGCAGCAGTATACTGCACACAATTTTGCACGAAAGTTAAGGAAGTCCGATCCAAATGCAGATTTGATTTCTGTCAAGTGTTAAGTGAGTGAAAGCTGCTTATTTTTGGGAATAAGCTAATATTGTTAACAAGAAATGACAGTAACGAATATATATATATATATATATATATATATATATATATATATATATATATATTGAGAGGCCAATGTCAAAATATCCAGACTCGTGAACAGAGGTCGACAAGAGGTTCGTGAACTTACACCACTTACTTCCCAAACCACCCGTTTCTGAGCCAAAAATATCCTTGTAGAATGGAAAGAGTTACCCCAAAAAATACTATAGGACATAAGCGAATGAAAATAAGCAAAGTAGGCTAATTTTCGTGTCGAACGATCACTCACTTGTGATACCATTCGAGTAATAAAAATGGCAGTATGAAGTCTTTGAACAAGATCCTGAAGGTGGGCTTTCCACGACAGCTTACTATCTATCAGAACATTTAGACATCTGAGCTGTTCAGTTTCACTAATCACATGCCCATTCTGTGAAATTAAAACGTCATGTTTTGTTGAATGTGAGTTATAAACTGTAAAAACTGAGTCTTACTGTGATGTAGCATTAGTTTATTTTCTATAAGCCATGAACTTGTGTCATGAACTGCACTATTTGAAACCGAGCCAATGTTGCACACAACATCCTTTACTACCAAGCTAGTGTCATCAGCAAACACAAATATTTTAGAGTTACCTGTAATACTAGAGTGCATATCATTTATATAATTAATAAACAAGAGTGGCCCCAACACTGATCCCTGCGGCACCCCCCTTTGACAGTACCTGACTCAGACCCCATATCACAGCCATTTTCAACATTGTGAATAATGACCTCTTGCTGCCTGTTGCTAAAGTAAAAGGTAAGTAAAAGGTGAACCAATTGTGAGCTGCTCCCCATATTCCATAATGGTTCAACTTCAGGAGCAATATTTTGTGATCAACACAATCAAATGCCTTAGTTAAATCAAAAAATATGCCAAGCCTTCGAAACCTTTTGTTTAGCCCATACAGTACCTAACAGAGAAAAGAGAATATAGCATTTTCAATTGTTAAACGACTTCTAAAGCTGAATTGCACGTTTGATAGCAAATCGTGTGATATAAAATGATCAATTATCCTTACATACACAGCCTTTTCAATAACTTTTGCAGACACTGATGGCACAGGAATAGGTCTTAAATTATCTACATTATCTCTTTTTCCCTTTTTATAAAGCGGCTTTATTACTGAGTATTTTAATCGCTCAGGAAACTTACCATTCCTAAAGGAAGAATTACAGGTCGGATTAAATACAGGGCTAACATGTGCAGCACAGTACCTCAATATTCTGTTACACACTCCATCGCCATCGGTACCTAAATACAGGTGGAAAATGTTCTTTTGGGAACAGGACTCGAACCAGTGACCTCCCAGCCTAGTGGCACTGCAAGTAACCTGCATCAGTGGCCGTAGCTATCACAAATTTCTTGCTGTCACTAGAAACCACATCATAATTATCATTTTCTTCATCAATAGATCTTATGTTTGGTTCACTCCACTGAGAGCTGCCCTACAGTTTCCTCAGCAACGAACATTCCTCTTCAGTATATCTATTCCATATACCTGTGCACTCTCCTTAGTTGTTCCAATAACATCTGGGGAGCATCCCAGATATTTCTGCTGGTCTAGCCCGTTCTGCGTAGCGCGTTGTGATGGGACGTCGGGATGGCTCAGAGTGGGTGAGTGATCCTCTACCAGCGATGGATATGTGAGCAGCAGAAAACGACAACCAATGAATATTAACGTTCTTCTCTGTTAAGTATCTAGTGCACCACACTCGTGGCATCTAGTAATGTGTAATAATAGAGATGCACTTACTTCTTGGATGTTATCTTTGCAGCTGACATCGTAGCTACTGACGAGAAGTGTTATGGGTCATAAGAGCCTTGGCCAACGACTCTGTCGCAGTGGTAACAGCTGTTCCCGTCAGATCACCGAAGTTGAGCGTTGTCTGGATGGGCTAGCACTTGGATGGGTGACCATGTGGTCTGCATTCAGCCCTTGTAAGGCAAACTGAGGAGTTACTTGACTAAAATGTGGTGACTCCAGTCTTGCAAACTGACATACGGCCAGGAGAGCGGTGTGTACCTGACGACATGTCCCTCCATACCCACATCCAGTGACGCCCATGGGGTGAGGATGACATGGTGGCCGTTCGGTACCATCGGGCCTATACGGCCTGTTCGGGAGGAGTTTAGTTTTAGTTTTCATAAGGGCCTTGCCAAGATTCCTTCTAGCGAACAGCAGCAACATTCCCAGTTATCTGCTAATGTGTCACAGTAGAGGTCGACGTACCATATCGATCTTATCTGTGAGACTCATGTCCCACATATTCAGGTCGTCAGCTGCATCACTTCTAGCCAACCATCATTGCCTTGTTTCGTGATAATTCATTCCCAAACTGTCACGCTACTGAGGAAATTTAGAGAACCAGCATTTGAGTCTGACTGCAGTACAACTTTACTGCCGCCAACTTGCAAAAAAATGGTTCAAATGGCTCTGAGCACTATGGGACTTAACATCTGAGGTCATCAATCCCCTACAACTGAGAACTACTTAAACCTAACTAACCTAAGGACATCACACACATCCATGCCCGAGGCAGGATTCGAACATGCGACCGTAGCGGTCGCTCGGTTCCAGACTGAAGCGCCTAGAACCGCTCGACCACACCGGCCGGCTGTCACGCAACATATTTTATAATGTAACACGAGTATGCACTTTCTGGTAGTGGGTGTCGTTGATTCTTTAACGCTGCATCATACTGCGGACAATATTCACTACTGCCAAAATCTTCTTCTACTTTCCTTTTACTGTGGTGAGGGAGACCTGTTATTTACTGCTGCCTTTACAGCTCCTCCTAGGTGGCCCTGGATGTGAAATTTAACTCAAAAGGACCAAAGGGTCACAAAATTGTTTGGAGCGGAAAGCAGCCATCTTGAGCATGTAATGACAGAGAATTACCTATACTCTTTGTCCAGAAGGGAGGTGCTTTGTGGGCAGACTCTCTGCCACAAAATGATTTGTGTGGGACGGTAGAAGAAATTTCTTTTAGGAATAAGAAAATCGGAAAGCCAAGTGCAGCCCTCAGAGCGGCAAATCACGAGACCGGCTGTTTATCTGCGACCGTGCCATGAGAGAATGTTCACTTGAATTGCAAGTAACGTAGACTCTGATTGGCTCACAATAATTATTTCTGTAGAAGGCGCGCTTTTGCAACGGTGTTTATCCGGCCGCTGTGGCTGAGCAGTTCTAGGAGCTTCAGTCCGGAAACGCGCGACTGCATCGCAGGTTCGAATCCTGCCTCGGGCATGGATGTGTGTGATGTCCTTAGGTTAGTTGGGCTTAATTAAGTTCTAGAGGACTGACCTCAGCTGTTAAGTCCCATAGTGCTCAGAGCTATTTGAACCATTTTTTCGAACCCGGGCCCGCTTGCATGGGAGAAGGGCACGTTACCACCCAGCTAAGCAGGGGGACGTTTCTGTCACATGACATAGTTTATCTTAAACTTGCACGATCTTATGGGAAGCTTCCCTTCTTTGTAGGTCTCCATCTTATATTTACATAGTTTCTGTGATAGCCACCGTACGAAGTGCGGCAGAGGGTACCTTGTAGTACTGCCAGTCATTTCCCCTCCTGTTCCACTTGCGTTTATCTGTATGCCTCCGGTTTTTTTTTTTTTTTTTTTTTTTTTTTGTCATCAGTCTACTGACTGGTTTGATGCGGCCCGCCACGAATTCCTTTCCTGTGCTAACCTCTTCATCTCAGAGTAGCACTTGCAACCTACATCCTCAATTATTTGCTTGATGTATTCCAATCTCTGTCTTCCTCTACAGTTTTTGCCCTCTACAGCTCCCTCTAGTACAATAGAAGTCTTTCCCTCATGTCCTAGCAGATGTCCTATCATCCTGTCCCTTCTCCTTATCAGTGTTTTCCACATATTCCTTTCCTCTCCGATTCTGCGTAGAATCTCCTCATTCCTTACCTTATCAGTCCACATAATTTTCAACATTCGTCTATAGCACCACATCTCAAATGCTTCGATTCTCTTCTGTTCCGGTTTTCCCACAGTCCATGTTTCACTACCATACAATGCTGTACTCGAGACGTACATCCTCAGAAATTTCTTCCTCAAATTAAGGCCGGTATTTGATATCAGTAGACTTCTCTTGGCCAGAAATGCCTTTTTTGCCATAGCGAGTCTGCTTTTGATGTCCTCCTTGCTGCGTCCGTCATTGGTTATTTTACTGCCTAGGTAGCAGAATTCCTTAACTTCATTGACTTCGTAACCATCAATCCTGATGTTAAGTTTCTCGCTGTTCTCATTTCTACTACTTCTCATTACCTTCGTCTTTCTCCGATTTACTCTCAAACCATAGTGTGTTCTCATTAGACTGTTCATTCCGTTCAGCAGATCATTTAATTCTTCTTCACTTTCACTCAGGATAGCAATGTCATCAGCGAATCGTATCATTGATATCCTTTCACCTTGTATTTTACTTCCACTCCTGTACCTTTCTTTTATTTCCATCATTGCTTCCTCGATGTACAGATTGAAGAGTAGGGGCGAAAGGCTACAGCCTTGTCTTACTCCCTTCTTAATACGATCACTTCGTTCTTGATCGTCCACTCTTATTATTCCCTCTTGGTTGTTGTACATATTGTATATGACCCGTCTCTCCCTATAGCTTACCCCTACATTTTTCAGAATCTTGAAGAGCTTGCACCATTTTATATTGTCGAACGCTTTTTCCAGGTCGACAAATCCTATGAACGTGTCTTGATTTTTCTTTAGCCTTGCTTCCATTATTAGCCGTAACGTCAGAATTGCCTCTCTCGTGCCTTTACTTTTCCTAAAGCCAAACTGATCGTCACCTAGCGCATTCTCAATTTTCTTTTCCATTCTTCTGTATATTATTCTTGTAAGCAGCTTCGATGCATGAGCTGTTAAGTTGATTGTGCGATAATTCTCGCACTTGTCAGCTCTTGCCATCTTCGAAATTGTGTGGATGATGCTTTTCCGAAAGTCAGATGGTATGTCGCCAGACACACCAGTGTCTTTACAGTTGAACCACTCTTTCCTAAGATTCTCACTATATACTGAAGTCTTCCCTACCATACTTTTCACGTGCTCTCTTTGCAACGTTACTCCCAGACATTTAAACTTGACTGTGTCAAGCAGGTTCAAATGGCTCTGAGCATTATGCGACTTAACTTCTGAGGTCATCAGTCGCCTAGAACTTAGAGCTAATTAAACCTAACTAACCTAAGGACATGACACACATCCATGCGCGAGGCAGGATTTGAACCTGCGACCGTAGCGGTCGCCCGGTTCCAGAGTGCAGCGCCTAGAACCGTACGGCCATTCCGGCCGGCTGTCAAACAGGACACTAGTAATACTGTATCCGAACATTACAGGTTTGTTCTTCCTACTCATCTGCATTAACTAACATTTTTCCACATTTAATGCTGGTTTACATTCATCACACTAGCTGAAAATTTTGTAAACTCGCCTTGTATCGTCCTACAATCACTGAACTCCGACACCTTACCGTACACCACAGCATCATCAACAAACAACTGCAGACTGTTGCCCACCCTGTCCGCCAAACCATTTATGTGTACAAAGAACAACAGCGATCCCATCACACTTCCCTGGGACACTCCTGACGATACCCTTGTCTCTGATGAACAGCTTCCGTCGAGGAAACATACTGGATTCTATTATTTAAGAAGTCTTCGAGCCACTCACTTACATGTGAACTTATTCCATATGCTCGTGCCTTCATTAACAGCCTGCTACGGGCCACTGTGATAAATGTTTTTTGGAAATCTAGGCTCTAAGCATTGTCATCAGTCGCCTAGAACTTTGAACTACTTAAACCTAACTAACCTAAGGACATCACACGCACCCATGCCCGAGGCAGGATTCGAACCTGCGACCGTAGCAGCAGCGTGGTTCCGGACTGAAGCACCTAGAACCGCTCGGCCACAGCGGCCAACTCTGTAAATCTAAAACTGTGGAATCTGCCTGTTCTCCATAATCCATAGTTCACAGTATATCATGTGAGAGAAGGGCAAGCTGACTTTAGTATGAGCGATGTTTTATAAAACCATGCTGATTCGTGGACATAAGCTTTTCAAGGATTCTGCAGTAAACAGAACTGTAATTTTGCAGGTCCATTCTTTTACCCTTCTTATATACTGGAGTCACCTGCTCCCTTTTCCAGTGGGTTGTGACTTGTTACTGGAGGGAGAGACTGACGATAAATGTACCGGGGATTTGACACGCAGCATCTTAGGCGTACACTAAACAGCCCAACTGACACCTCAGAAATGCGTCCCCGATATCTGACAGTGTGCAACAGTGCTGACTGAACGAACGTACCTCACCGATCCTCTTGATGAGGGTGACGTCCTGGCTGGTGAGGTCGCAGGTGACGTTCTGGACAGGCCTCACGAGTCGCCCGCTCCAGCCCTCCAGCAACAGCTGCCCAGACCTCTGGTAACCCGACACCAGCTGCTCCACGCTGCTGAAGAAAACTCCTGGCCTGCAGTACCAGCCCTGCAACACAAGAGCAGTGCTGTCAACTTACCGAAGTGTCCACCATGGCCTGCAGCTACTAGGGCATTTCGAAACGTCCAGGCTTCTGACTGTGTTGACCACAAAATATTACTGCAGATGTTGAACCATTATGGAGTAAGGGGAGTAGCTTACAATTGCTTCACCTCTTACTTTAACAACAGAAAGCAGAAGGTAATTATGTGCAATATTCAGAGTGGTAGTGATTTCAGTCCCAATGGGGCACTGTTAAGTGGAGCGTTCCTCAAGGGTCAGTGCTGGGGCCACGGCTGTTTCCTATTTATATAAATGATATGCCTTCTAGGATTACAGGTGATTCAAAAATATTTCTGTTTGCTGATGACACCAGCTTGGTAGCGAAGGATCTTGCGTGTAATATTGAAACATTATCAAATAATGTAGTTCATGAAATACGTTCATGGCTTGTGGAAAATAATTTCATCCTAAATCACAGGAAGACTCAGATTTTACAGTTTCTAACTCACAATTCAACAAGAACCGATATTTTGATCAGAAAGAATGTTGTTGTTGTGGTCTTCAGTCCTGAGGCTGGTTTGATGCAGCTCTCCATGCTACTCTATCCTGTGCAAGTTTCTTCATCTGCCAGTACTTACTGCAACCTACATCCTTCTGAATCTGCTTAGTGTATTCATCTCTTGCTCTCCCTCTACAATTTTTACCCTCCACGATGCCGTCCAATGCTAAATTTGTGATCCCTTGATACCTCAAGACATGTCCTACCAACCGATCCCTTCTTCTGGTCAAGTTGTGCGACAAAATTCTCTTCTCCCCAATCCTATTCAATACCTCCTGATTAGTCACGTGATCTATCCACCTTATCTTCAGCATTCTTCTGTACCACCACATTTCGATACATGGCTACATTCCATACAAATACTTTCAGAAACGGCTTCCTGACACTTAAATCTATATTCGATGTTAACAAATTTCTCTTCCTCAAAAACGCTTTCCTTGCCATTGCCAGTCTACATTTTATATCCTGTCTACTTCGACCATCATCAGTTATTTTGCTCCCCAAATATCAAAACTCCTTTACTACTTTAAGGGTCTCATTTCCTAATGTAATTCCCTCACCATCACCCGACTTAATTCGACTACATTCCATTATCCTCGTTTTGCTTTTGTTAATGTTCGTCTTATATCCTCCTTTTAATACATAGTCCTTTCCGTTCAAATGCTCTTCCATTTCCTTGGGTGTCTCTGACAGAATTACAATGTCATCGGCGAACCTCAAAGTTTTTATTTCTTCTCCATGGATTTTAATACCAACTCCGAACTCTTGTTTTGTTTCCTTTACTGCTTGCTCAATATACAGATTGAACAACATTTGGGAGAGGTTACAACCCTGTCTCACTCCCTTCCCAACCACTGCTACCCCTTCATGTCCCTTGACTCTTCTAACTGCCATCTGGTTTCTGTACAAATTGTAAATAGCCTTTCGATCCCTGTATTTTACCCCTGCCACCTTTAGAATTTGAAAGAGACTATTCCAGTCAACATTGTCAAAAGCTTTCTCTAAGTCTACAAATGCTAGAAACGTAGGTTTGCTTTTCCTTAATCTTTCTTCTAAGATAAGTTGTAAGGTCAATATTGCCTCACGTGTTCCAGTATTTCTATGGAATCCAAACTGATCTTCGCCAAGATCCGCATCTACTAGTTTTTCCATTCGTCTGTAAAGAATTCGCGCTAATATTTTGCAGAATGGGCACATTATATGCGATACGGAACAGTTCAAGTTCCTAGGCGTTCGGATAGATAGTAAGCTGTTGTGGAAATCCTATGTTCCGGATCTTGTTCAGGAACTAAATGCTACTTTATTTACCAGTAGAACAGTATCTGAAATAAGTAACAGTTCCACACGAAAAGTAGTCTACTTCGCATATTTTCATACGCTTATGTCCTATGGTATTATTTTTTGGGGTAATTCTTCTGATTCAAAAAGGGTATTTTTGCCCCAAAAACGGGCTGTTCGAGCTATATGTGGTGTAAGTTAGAGAACCTCTTGTCGACCCCTATTATAGTCTGCTAATTCTGACATTGCCCTCACAGTGTATATTTTCTTTAATGTCGTTTGTTGTTAGCAATATTAGCTTATTCCCAAGAGTTAGCAGCTTACACTCAGTTGATACTAGGCAGAAATCAAATCTGCATGTGGTATGCACTTCCTCTACTCTTGTGCAGAAAGGAGTGCACTATTCTGCTGCATCCATTTTCAGTAAGCTATGACAAGAACTCAAAAATCTTAGCAGTAGCCCAAACACTTTTAAGTCGAAACTGAAGAGTTTCCTCATGGCTCACTCCTTCTATTCTGTCGAGGAGCTCCTGGAAGAGCTGAAAAATTAAGCGAATTCCAGTGTTACATTGTTGATTTTCTTTATTTAAACTTACTTATTGTCGCCCGAATACGTTTCTTATATTTCATTTTATCTGATTCTACTATCTTGTTATAATTTCATGTATTCACTCGATCCATGACCATGGAGACTTCTTCTTAATTTGGTCCCACGAAACAATAAATAAATTAATAAAATTAAAGATACAATGGATCGCCATCCTTAAATAGAACATTTATTTAGAAGACGTCAGTTCCATCTTATTAACTGGATTATTTGTTATTCTTCGACATAATCACCCCCGTTATCCAAACATTTGTTAAGTCAGTGCACAATCTTTTGTATCCCACAGTCTTACAAGGTTGCCGCCTGTTGTCGGAACCACATGTCAACTTCATCGTTGATCTCTTCATCGTCGTGGAATGATTTTCCACCAAGATGTGACTTCAGGTAACGGAAGACATGGCAGTCGATGGGCGAAAGGGCCGGGCTGCATGGCGGATGGTCCAATACGTCCCATTTGAATTGTTTCACAATCTATACAGGGTGTTACGAAAAGGTACGGCCAAACTTTCAGGAAACATTCGTCACACACAAAGAAAGAAAATATGATATGTGCACATGTGTCCGGAAACGCTTACTTTCCATGTTAGAGCTCATTTTATTACTTCTATTCAAATCACGTTAATCGTGGAATGGAAACACACAGCAACAGAACGTACCAGCGTGACTTCAAACACTGTGTTACAGGAAATGTTCAAAATGTCCTCCGTTAGCGAGGATACATGCATCCACCCTCCGTCGCATGGAATCCCTGATGCAGCCCTGGAGAATGGCGTATTGTATCACAGCCGTCCACATTACGAGCACGAAGAGTCTCTATATTTGGTACCGGGGTTGCGTAGACAAGAGCTTTCAAATGCCCCCATAAATGAAAGTCAAGAAGGTTGAGGTCAGGAGAGCGTGGAGGCCACGGAATTGGTCCGCCTCTACCAATCCATCGGTCACCGAATCTGTTGTTGGGAAGCGTACAAACACTTCGACTGAAATGTGCAGGAGCTCCATCGTGCATGAACCACATGTTGTGTCGTACTTGTAAAGGCACATGTTCTAGGAGCACAGGTAGAGTATCCCGTATGAAATCATGATAACGTGCTCCATTGAGCGTAGGTAGAAGAACATGGGGCCCAATCGAGACATCACCAAAAGTGCCTGCCCAAACGTTCACAGAAAATCTTTGTTGAGGACGTGATTGCACAATTGCGTGCGGATTCTCCTCAGCCCACACATGTCGATTGTGAAAATTTACAATTTGATCACTTTGGAATGAAGCCTCATCCGTAAAGAGAACATTTGCACTGAAATGAGGATTGACACATTGTTGGATGAACCGTTCGCAGAAGTGTACCCGTGGAGGCCAATCGCTGCTGATAGTGCCTGCTTACGCTGTACATGGTACGGAAACAACTGGTTCTCCCGTAGCACTCTCCATAGAGTGTCGTGGTCAACGTTACCTTGTACAGCAGCAACTTCTCTGACGCTGACATTAGGGTTATCGTCAACTGCACGAAGAATTGCCTCGTCCATTGCAGGTGTCCTTGTCGTTCAAGGTGTTCCCCAGTCGCGAGTCATAGGCTGGAATGTTCCGTGCTCCCTAAGTCGCCGATCAATTGCTTCGAACGTCTTCCTGTCGGGACACCTTCGTCCTGGAAATCTGTCTGGACACAAACGTACCGCGCCAAGGCTATTTCCCCGTGCTAATCCATACATAAAATGGGCATCAGCCAATTCCGCATCTGGAAACACTGCAGTGACTGCAAAACCACGTTCGTGATGAACACTAACCTGTTGATGCTACCTACTGATGTGCTTGATGCTAGTACTGTAGAGCAATGAGTCGCATGTCAACACAAGCAACGAAGTCAACATTACCTTCCTTCAATTAGGCCAACTGGCGGTGAATCGAGGAAGTACAGTACATACTGAAGAAACTAAAATGAGCTCTAACATGGAAATTAAGCGTATATATATATATATATATATATATATATATATATATATATATATATATATATGGCGGTGAATCGAGGAAGTGCAGTACATACTGAAGAAACTAAAATGAGCTCTAACATGGAAATTAATCGTATATATATATATATATATATATATATATATATATATATATATATATATATATATATACGCTTAATTTCCATGCATTAATGCAATAAATGCTCAAAATGATGTCCATCAACCTTTGGCAGTACGTGTAACGATATTCCTCTCAACAGCGAGAAGTTCGCCTTCCGTAATGATCCCACATGCATTGACAATGCGCTGACGCATGTTTTCAGGCGTTGTCGGTGGATGACGATGTCAAATATCCTTAACTTTCCCCACAGAAAGAAATCCGTGGACGTCAGATCCGGTGAACGCTTCGGCGACCAATCCACCTATCATGAAATGTGCTATTCAGTACCGCTTCAACCGCTCGCGAGCTATGTGCCGGACATCCATCATGTTGGAAGTACATCGCCATTCTGTCATGCAGTGAAACATCTTGTAGTAACATCGGTAGAACATTACGTAGGAAATCAGTATACATTGCACCATTGAAATTGCCATCGATGAAATGGGGGCCAGTTATCCTTCCTCCCATAATACCGCACCATACCTTAACCCGCCAAGGTCGCTGATGTTCCACTTGTCGCACCATTGTGGATTTTCCGTTGCCCAATAGTGCATATTATGCTGGTTTACGTTACCGCTGTTGGTGAATGACGCTTCGTCGCTAAATAGAACGCGTGCGAAAAATCTGTCATCGTCCCGTAATTTCTCTTGTGCCCAGTGGCAGAACTGTACACGACGTTCAAAGTCGTCGCCATGCAATTCCTGGCGCATAGAAATATGGTACGGGTGCAATCGATGTTGATGTAGACTTCTCAACACCGACATTTTTGAGATTCCCGATTCTCGCGCAATTTGTCTGCTACTGATGTGAGGATTAGCCACGACAGCAGCTAAAACACCTACTTGGGCATCATCATTTGTTGCAGGTCGTGGTGGACGTTTCACATGTGGCTCAACACTTCCTGTTTCCTTAAATAACGTAACTATCCGGCGAACGGTCCGGACGCGTGGATGATGTCGTCCAGGATACCGAGCAGCATACATAGCACACGCCCGTTGGGCATTTTGATGACAATAGCCATACATCAACACGATATCGACCTTTTCCGCAATTGGTAAACGGTCCATTTTAACACGGGTAATGAATCGCGAAGCAAATACCGTTCACACTGGCGGAATGTTACGTGATACCACGTACTTATACGTTTGCGACTATTACATCGTCATCTATCACAAAGCGAAAAAAGTTGTCCAACTAAAACATTCGTTCTACACGAAAATGTAATAAAAAAATGGGGGTTCTTATTTTAAAAAACGCAGTTGATATCCGTTTGACCTATGGCAGCGCCATCTAGCGGGCCAACCGTAGCGCTATCTGGTTTCCCCCTTCATGCTAGACGAGTTTCGTTCCTTGTAGTTTTTTCGTTTGATGCTTATTTCGTGAGATATTTGGCCCGGTCACTATCAATAGACCACCCTGTATTCCTACTTCATTATCACATTATTTTAATCACCGTATGAATAATTTTTCATTTTTTTATTTATATTACTCTTTTTTCCAATTGGAATTCTTGTGAATATGAATTACATTATATTTATCTATTAGTGTATTAAATTTTTTTAGAATGTCGATGTATGAGTTGCGAATCGAAAGACCAAATAGCCTATTTGCATTGCAGAGGCAGACAATCCGGTACACCTGCCTGGGCTGGCCCGGGTGAGCGAGCGGTTCTAGGCGCTTCAGTCTGGAACAACGCAAGCGCTACGGTCGCAGGTTCGAATCCTGCCACGGGAATGGATGTGTGCGATTAGTTAGGTTTAAGTAGTTCTATGTTCTAAGCGACTGATGCCCTCGGAAGTTAAGGCCCGTAGTGCTCAGAGCCATTTGAACCACACCACCCTAGTATCGTGTACGGTCCCCGTGAGCACGCAGAAGTGCCAACTCGACGAGGCGTGGACCCGACTAACGTATGAGGTTCATTCAAATCAAACCTGGTCAGTGCATCTACCTGTGCCTTACATGTGAGGTGACATCACGTAACTGCGCGTATGGTAACGCCATTAATTGGTAGAGACACAGAAGCGTGCGCACCGTTTGATGTTGCATAGCGCCAGTGTGGTTTCACACCGAAGAGAAGTTATAGCCCACTGCAGCACGCGGGCGAGTTAGCAGGAATAACGAAGAGTGATTCGATTTTTGGTGGTGGAAGGAGTTGGAGGCGGATGGAGGCTGTGTACGGTGCGTACAGCCTGAGTCATTCAAGTGTTGTGGAACGGCGCGAACGATTCTTTGAGGGGCGCGAGTCACTGGACGGGCTCATCGTGACATCACACTGGAAATGGTTGCGGGAGTGAATGCTTTAGTCCCGTATTACACCATAATCTATTAACACGCCATAATCTATTAACCATAATCTATTAACATAATCCACCATAATCTATTAACACCATAATCTATAATCTATTAACCATAATCTATTAATCTATTAACCATAATCTATTAACCACCATAATCTATTAACACGCAGAAGAATGAAGTAGAGCAGAAACAGGGGCAGGAGCAGCCATAGCAGCAGGAAGTCGACAAGAAAAGGAAATTTGGGCTCTCTTAGTTATAGCTGTCAAAACAATATAGTAATAAGCTTTATTTCAAAAGAATTAGAAATGAAATCATAATAATAAATATAATTTCAACCACCAAAATTTAACATTCAAGCAGTGGAAATTAAAATAGCAACATCACCATTACGACTAAAAAGTGCAGTTAATATACAGAGTGTTTCAAAAAATGACCGGTATATTTGAAACGGCAATACAAACTAAACGAGCAGCGATAGAAATACACCGTTTGTTGCAATATGCTTGGGACAACAGTACATTTTCAGGCAGACAAACTTTCGAAATTAAAGTAGTTACAATTGTCAACAACATACGGCGCTGCGGTCTGGGAAACACTATAGTACGATATTTTCCACATATGCACCATGTTTAGCAACAATATGGCGTAGTCTCTGAATGAAATTACCCGAAACCTTTGACAACGTGTCTGGCGGAATGGCTTCACATGCAGATGGGATGTACTGCTTCAGCTGTTCAATTGTTTCTGGATTCTGGCGGTACACCTGGTCTTTCAAGTGTCCCCACAGAAAGAAGTCACAGGGGTTCATGTCTGGCGAATAGGGAGGCCAATCCACGCCGCCTCCTGTATGTTTCGAATAGCCCAAAGCAATCACACGACCATCGAAATATTCATTCAGGAAATTAAAGACGTCGGCCGTGCGATGTGGCCGGGCACCATCTTGCATAAACCACGAGGTGTTTGCAGTGTCGTCTAAGGCAGTTTGTACCGCCACAAATTCACGAAGAATGTCCAGATAGCGTGATGCAGTAATCGTTTCGGATCTGAAAAATGGGCCAATGATTCCTTTGGAAGAAATGGCGGCCCAGACCAGTACTTTTTGTGGATGCCGGGACGATGGGACTGCAACATGGGGCTTTTCGGTTCCCCATATGCGCCAGTTCTGTTTATTGACGAAGCCGTCCAGGTAAAAATAAGCTTCGTCAGTAAACCAAATGCTGCCCACATGCATATTGCTATCATCAATCCTGTGCACTATATCGTTAGCGAATGTCTCTCGTGCAGCAATGGTAGCGGCGCTGAGAGGTTGCCGCGTTTGAATTTTGTATGGATAGAGGTGTAAAGTCTGCCGCATGAGACGATACGTGGACGTTGGCCTCATTTGGACCGCAGCTGCAACACGGCGAACGGAAACCCGAGGCCGCTGTTGGATCACCTGCTGCACTAGCTGCGCGTTGCCTCTGTGGTTGCCGTGTGCGGTCGCCCTACCTTTCCAGCACGTTCATCCGTCACGTTCCCAGTCCGTTTAAATTTTTCAAACAGATCCTTTATTGTATCGCTTTTCGGTCCTTTGGTTACATTAAACCTCCGTTGAAAACTTCGTCTTGTTGCAACAACACTGTGTTCTAGGCGGTGGAATTCCGACACCAGAAAAATCCTCTGTTCTAAGAAGTAAACCATGTTGTCCACAGCACACTTGCACGTTGTGAACAGCACACGCTTACAGCAGAAAGACGACGTACAGAATGGCGACCCACAGACTGCGTTGTCTTCTATATCTTTCACATCACTTGCAGCGCCATCTGTTGTTGAAAATTGTAACTACTGTAATTTCGAAAGTTTGTCCGGCTGAAAATGTACTGTTGTCCCAAGCATATTGCAACAAACGGTGTATTTCTATCGCTGCTCGTTTAGTTTTTATTGCCGTTTCAAATATACCGGTCATTTTTGAAACACCCTGTACCAGCACTATAAGATTTAACATTTTGGTAATAAATAACTAAGCAATAAGAAGCCAACCCAAACCATCTCAGCTACTTTAATCCTATTCAATCAAATAAACATTTTCTCATTCAAGCCTAACCTTATTAAAAGAGCAGAAAAAAGAACAATTGAGATAAAAACTTAAATTGAAAATGGTAACAAATTTATTCTCGACATTTGATCCATCAACGAACATCTTCAACTTATCATTAAATTCAACTAGAACATTCCTAGGACTATTATTGATCCCATCAATGTTCTGACTTACACCATCACGAATTAGTATTATCTGAAATAAACTAAACTTAACTTTACACAACGAATTTAAAACACTACTATGACCAAAATCATTTAATGGAACAACATTCATCTTTATCTCAATTTTTGCTATAATACTATTTAATAATTATATAGGATCGTTCCCTTATATTTTTACTAGAACACGACATTTAGCATTAAATTTGCAATTGCTCTACCTGTGTGATTAAGATTCATATTATTTGGATGAATTAAACTTTCGAAAAATCTGCACGCAGTGGGTTCCCCACCAACTGACCGACGAACAGCGCAATACTCGAATGGCTCTCTCTTTGAGGCATCTGCAACGCTATCACGAGGAGGAATGCGGCTTTCTGTCGCCTATTCTCACAGGTGACGAAACATTGTGCCCCCATTTCGAACCGGAAAGCAAGCGTCAGAGCAAGCAGTGGAAGCATGCGACTTCACCACCTCAAAAGAAATCAAAGGCTGTGCTCACCAGGTCTGGTAAGGTCAACATGTCCCTCTTTTCGACCACAATGGCCCACTGCTTTTCGATTATCCTCTTGCATGATAATGCCCGCCCACACACGGCCAATGCGGTGAAGACGACTTTGCAGCAGTTTCGGTGGGAAACGCAGGAACATGTACCGTACAGTCCCGACCTTTCACCGTGTGGATTTCACGTGTTGGGCCCTCTAAAACAAGCTATTCGCGGTCATCGATTGGCAACGAAGTGTGTGAGTGGGTCCAGGTATGGAGCCGACAGCAGCCTACTAGCTTCTTCAAGCATGGAATCGACCGGCTATTGTCGCGATGGGATAATGTGGCAACAGTTTTGGCTACTATTTTTGAGTACTGTGTATAACTACATCTTTGAGTTAATAAAATCGTTACCGTTACTTGACACTAGTGACCGGGTTTCATTTCAATGCCCCTAATACTAAAGTACTGCTGGAGGCAATTGACACCATGAATCCAGCAGGGCTGTCCACAAATACGTAACAGTACGAGGGGGTCGAGATCTCTCCTGCACAATACGTTGCAAGGCATCCCAGATATCCTTAATAATGTTCATGTCTGGGAAGTTTGGTGGCCAGCGGAAGTATTTAAACTGAGAAGAGAATTCCTGGAGCCACTCTGTAGCAGTTCTGGACGTGTGGGGTGTAGCATTGTCGTGCTGAAATTGCCCGAGCCCCTCGCTATGCACAATGGACATGAATTGATTCAGGTGAGCAGACAGGATGCTTACGTACGTGTCACCTGTCAGAGTCGTGTCAGGGGCCCCGTACCACTACAACTGCACACGCCCCACACCATTACGTAGCCTCCACCAGCTTGAACACTCCTCTGCTGACATGCACGGCCCGTGGATTCAAGAGGTTATCTCCATACCCGTACATGTCCATCACCTCGATACATTTTGAAACGAGACTCGTTCGACCAGGCAACATGATTCCAGTCATCAACAGTTCAATGTCGCTGACAGGCCCTATCTAGGTGTAAAGCTTTTTGTCGTGCAGTCACCAAGGATACACGAGTGGGCCTTCGGCTCCGAAAGCCCATATCGATAAAGTTTCGTCGAATGGTTCGGACGCCGACAATTGTTGATGGCCCAGCATTGGACTGTGCAGTAATTTGCGAAAGGGCTGCACTTCTGTCACGCTGAACGATTCTCTTCAGTAGTCGTTGGTCCCGTTCTTGAAGGATCTTTATCCAGCCGGAGCGACGTCAGAGATTTGATGTTTTACCGGCTTCCTGATATTCAGGATACACTCGTGAAATGGTCGTCCGGGAAAATCGCCACTTCATCGCTACCTCGGAGATGCTGTGTCCCTTTGTTCGTGCGCCGATTATAACAGCACGTTCAGATTCACTTCAATCTTGATAGCATGCCATTACAGTAGCAGTAACCCATTATAACAAATGCGCAAGACACTTGATGTCTTATATAGGAGTTGCTGGCGCCGTATTCTTCGTGTTTACATATCTCTCTACTAGAATACATGTGGCTATACAAGTTGCTTTGGCGGTTCACTGTACATTGACTGTAGAGTGACGTGAAAATATGTTTCGCTACCAGATGTGTAATGAATTTGGAATGGAAATCGCCATACAAACGTTTAAAACACAATATAAATATGTATTGTACTGTGGACAAAGCAGTGCAGATGAAGATCTAAATGGAAGAAGGATTTGTCAGCATAAAAAATTCAAGCGAAATGACGAAAAGATTCAATGTACGCAATAATCTGGACGAAAAAACAGAATTATAACACAAAATAAATTAAATCGAAATTAACACATATTAATTAAAATTTAATTAAAACATATAAATTTAATTAAAACATATAAACAAAGATTTCAAGTGTAAAAACGGTGATAGGAATAAGACTGAGACCAAATAAAGTAGTTGATATTATGATTAAAATGATGTGACAAACGAATGGCTGTAAGAAACTACTTATAAATCAGTTAATTGAATAAAAATGATGACCAAAGTAATTTCGATTAAGATTTAAAACAATGTTAATTAAATGGACACCCTAGCTGCAAACAGGCGTTGACGTACTTCATTGGAGCTAGGGTGTCCATTTATCATTTCATTTTGCAAAAAAGGCGTTGACGTACTTCATTGGAGCTAGGGTGTCCATTTATCATTTCATTTCTAGCAAAGCTGCATGGTCATCAACGGTAACTGTTCTTTCGGGAACAGATACTACCGTCATATATATTTAAAAATATAAAACAATCTTACTGCAGCTGGAGAGATTCGAACCCATAACATCATGTATGCGCAGCTACTATCCATTGCATTATCTGATGCAACTTTTTAAGTCTACTGTCACAAAAAATTCAGAAACTTTTCTCGTCAGTTACTCGCAGTCGCGAATTCTGATCGATGTACTGTCCGCCAACTAGCCAGATATGAACCCGACTCATCGTTCGTGTTTAATTAAAAGAGTCTCTTCCTTCTTGACACTGCGAAATGGGCTCCATTTCTTGCTGCATTATTTGTAATGAGTCTTCTCACGCTTGGGGAATATACACCACTGGCCATTAAAAATGCTACACCAAGAAGAAATGCAGATGATAAACGGGTATTCATTGGACAAATATATTATACTAGAACTGACATCTGATTACATTTTCACGCAATTTGGGTGCATAGATCCTGAGAAATCACAGTCTATAGCGTTGCTAACACATAAACAGGCTACTTTCAAGATGACTCAGTATTTATTATTGGTTTGATGAACGGGAGCTAGCATTAAATGTAGAAAAACTAAGTTAATGTGGATGAATAGGAAAAGGAAACCCGTAATTTTCGGATGCAGCATTAGTAATATCCTGCTTCACATGGTCACTTTGTTTAAATATCTGGGAGTACGCCGCACAGCGATATGAAATGGAACGAGCATGTGAGGATCGTGGTAATAAAAACGAATGGTCGACTTCGGTTCATTGCGAAAATTTTAGGTAAATGTGGTTCCCCTGTAAAGGAGACCCCATATCCACTACTGGCCATTAAAATTGTTACACCAAGAAGAAATGCAGATGTTAAACGGGTATTCATTGGACAAACATATTGTACTAGAACTGACATGTGATTACATTTTCACGCAATTTGACAAACCAGTACCCAGAACACCACCTCTGGCCCTAATAACGGCCTTGATTCGCCTGAGCATTCAGTCAAACTGAGCTTGGATGGCGTGTACAGACAAAGCTGCCCATCCAGCTTCAACACGATACCACAGTTCATCAAGAGTAGTGACTGGCGTATTGCGACGAGCCAGTTGCTCGGCCACCATTGACCAGACGTTTTCAATTGGTGAGAGATCTGGAGAATGTGCTGGCCAGGGCAGCAGTCGAATATTTTCTGTATCCAGAAAGGCCCGTACAGGACCTGCAACATGCGGTCGTGCATTATCCTGCTGAAATGTGGGGTTTCACAGGGCTCTAAAGAAGAGTAGAGCCATGGGCCGTAACACATCTGAAATGTAACGTCCACTGTTCAAAGTGCCGTCAATGCGAACAAGAGGTGACCGAGATGTGCAACCAATGGCAACCCATATCATCAAGCCGGCTGATACGACAGTATGGTGATGAAGAATACACGCTTCCAATGTGCTTTCGCCGTGATGTCGTCAAACACGGATGCGACGATCATGATGCTATAACCAGAACCTGGATTCATGCGAAAAAAATGACGTTTTGCCATTCGCGCACCCAGGTTCGTCGTCGAGTACACCATCGCAGGCGCTCCTGTTTGTGATGCAGAGTCAAGGGTAACCGCAGTCACGGTCTCCGAGCTGATAGTCCGTGCGGCTGCAAACGTCGTCGAACTGTTCGTGCAGATGGTTGTTGTCCTGCAGACGTCCCCATCTGTTGACTCAGGGATCGAGACGTGGCTGCATGATCTCCTACAACCATGAGGATAAGATGCCTGTCATCTCGACAGCTAGTGATACGAGCCTGTTGGGATCCACCACGGCGTTCCTTATTACCCTCCTGAACCCACCGATTCCATATTCTGCTAACAGTCGTTGAATCTCCACCAACGCTAACAACAATGTGGCGATACGATAAACCGCAATCGAGATAGGCTACAATCCGACCTTTATCAAAATCGGAAACGTGATGGTACGCATTTCTCCTCCTCACACGAGGCATCACAACATCGTTTCACCAGGCAACGCCGGTCAACTGCTGTTTGTGTATGAGAAATCGGTTGGAAACTTTCCTCATGTGAGCACGTTGTATGTGTCGCCACCGACGCCAACCTTGTGTGAATGCTCTGTAAAGCTAATCATTTGCATATCACAGCATCTTCTTCTTGTCGGTTTAATTTCGCGTCTGTAGCAAGTCATCTTCGTGATGTAGCAATTTTAATGGCCAGTAGTGTGAGTTAAGTAAATCTTCTGTCTTTCGTTACGTTTTCACTAATCATTGCTGCTTCTGTCCGACTTCCGTGCAAGGACGGCTGCCACACCACTATGTAGCCCACCTCCCCTTAGTACCGTGTACAAAGTGGTACACGACAGCCCCAAACCGAGCGAGGTGCAGCAATAGTTAACACACTGTACTCACATTCGGGATGGCGGCGGTTGAAACCCGCAACCGGCCATCCTGCTTTAGGTTTTCCACTATTTCCCCAAATCGCTTCAGGCAAATGAAAGGATGGTTGCTTTGAAAGGGCATGGCCGTCTTCTTGACGTTGTTGTTGTTGTTGTTGTGGTCATCAGTCCTGAGACTGGTTTGATGCAGCTCTCCATGCTACTCTGTCCTGTGCAAGCTTCTTCATCTTCCAGTACCTACTGAACCCTACATCCTTCTGAATCTGCTTACTGTATTCATCTCTTGGTCTCCCTCTGCGATTTTTACCCTCCACGCTGCCCTCCAATGCTAAATTTGAGATCCCTTGATGCCTCAAAACATGTACCACCAACCGATCCCATTTTCTGGTCAAGTTGTGCTACAAAATTCTCTTCTCCCCAATCCTATTCAATACCTCCACCTTATCTTCAGCATTCTTCTGTAGCACCACATTTCGAAAGCTTCTGTTCTCTTCTTGTCCAAACTAGTTATCGTCCATGTTTCACTTCCATACATGGCTACACTCCATACAAATACTTTCAGAAACGACTTCCTGATACATAAATCTATACTCGATGTTAACAAATTTCTCTTCTTCAGAAACGCTTTCCTTGCCATTGGCAGTCTACATTTTATATCCTCTCTACTTCGACCATCATCAGTTATTTTACTTCCCAAATAGCAAAACTGCTTTACTACTTTAAGTGTCTCATTTCCTAATCTAATTCCCTCAGCATCACCCGACTTAATTCGACTACATTCCATTATCCTCATTTTGCTTTTGTTGATGTTCATCTTATATCCTCCTTTCATGACACTGTCCATTCCGTTCAACTGCTCTTCCAAGTTCTTTGCTGTGACAGAATTAGAATGTCATCGGCGAACCTCAAAGTTTTTATTTCTTCTCCATGGATTTTAATACATACTCCGAATTTTTCTTTTGTTTCCTTTACTGATTGCTCAATATACAGATTGAATAGCATCGGGGAGAGGCTAAAACCATGTATCACTCGCTTCCCAACCACTGCTTCCCTTTCATGCCCCTCGAATCTTATGACTGCCATCTGGTCTCTGTATAAATTGTAAATAGCTTTTCGCTTCCTGTATTTTACCCTTGCCACCTTCAGAATTTGAAAGAGAGTATTCCAGTCAACATTGTCAAAAGCTTTCTCCAAGTCTACAAATGCTAGAAACGTAGGTTTGCCTTTTCTTAATCTTTCTTCTAAGATAAGTCGTAAGGTCAGTTTTGCCTCACGTGTTCCAACATTTCTACGGAATCCAAACTGTTCCTCCCCGAGGGCCGCATCTACCAGTTTTTCCATTCGTCTGTAAAGAATTCGTGTTAGTATTCTGCAGCTGTGGCTTATTAAACTGATAGTTCGGTAATTTTCACACCTGTCAGCACCTGCTTTCTTTGGGATTGGAATAATTATATTCTTCTTGAAGTCTGAGGGTATTTCGCCTGTCTCATACATCTTGCTCACCAGCTGGTAGAGTTCTGTCATGACTGGCTCACCCAAGGCCGTCAATAGTTCTAATGGAATGTTGTCTACTCCCGGGGCCTTGTTTCGGCTCAGGTCTTTCAGTGCTCTGTCAAAGTCTTCACGCAGTATCTTACCTCCCATTTCGTCTTCATCTACGTCCTCTTCCATTTCCATAATATTGTCCTCAATTACATCGCCCTTGTATAAACCCTCTATATGCTCCTTCCACCTTTCTGCCTTCTCTTCTTTGCTTAGAACTGCGTTGCCATCTGAGCTCTTGATATTCATACAAGTGGCTCTCTTTTCTCCAAAGGCCTCTTTAATTTTCCGGTAGGCAGTATCTATCTTACCCCTAGTGAGATAATCCTCTACATCCTTACATTTGTCCTCTAGCCGTCCCTGCTTAGCCCTGCTTCTTGACGTATTCTTCCCTAATCCGATGGGCCCACTAACCTCTCTGTTTGCTACCCCCCCCCCCCCCCAAAAATCATCCAATCAACTAATCAACAACCCCAATCACACTGAGCGTTTGTCCCGTGCGGTTCTAGGCGCTTCAGTCTGGAACGGCGTAACGGCGTGACCACTACGGTCGCAGGTTCGAATCCTGCCTCGGACATGGATGTGTGTGGTGTCCTTAGGTTAGGTAGGTTTAAGTAGTTCTAAGTTCTAGGGGTCTGGTGACCTCCGAAGTTATGTCCCATAGTGCTCAGAGCCATTTGAGCCACTTCAAAAGGCGAGAACGGTAACGGTACGAGCGTCATTTTCATTGTATTCGCGATGACGGGGTGGTGGTGCATGTGTTCATTTCGAGCTCCTTCAGTGCAATTTCGAATGTTTTGGCTTGGACGTCTTCTGTTTGGAAATCGATCCGCATAAATTGCGCAGCTGGAGCGTAATTGCTATGACATTTACCTAAATTTAACATCAACAAACTCTATAGGAGGACAGTGAGCCATATTTCGCTAAAGAACAATTTACTTTCGTCACTTGATGTTTACAGTTCACAATCTGAAAGTGAAGTGACGTCTAACCGCACTGCACCGACCTTTATACTGAGCCATAAATCGCAGTTCGGCCATGGTAGCGTCACAGTCGGGTGAGTAATGCAATTGTGAAGAGTTCCCTAACGAGATTTTAATACCCTCCATCAAAGAAACTGTGGCGAGAAGGATATATTTTGAAAAAAGAAATATTGCTTAACTTGGCGTAATGAAAGAATTGGTGCACATTTTGTATCAATTTGATGTGTCCTTCTCGCATCATTCTAAAAGAGTCGGACTACTTCCCCAATTTTAATTTTTCTCGATTTCAGTGCCATCTGTCAATGGTTTAAAAATGTTTCAAACAATACTTGATTACTTTTTTATGGAGAATCCGGAACAGAAATATAAAAATGGTTGTTTCCATTTAAGGTTTAAAAGTTGCCCCCGCCTACCCAAAGGGGCTGGGGGTCACGTATAGTGTCATTTGATGTCCCTCTTTGAGCATACGTTAAGCCCCATAGTGCTCAGAGCCATCTGAACCATTTTGAACCACACTGAGCGCGGCCTTTGCACTCACCTCGTGGCTGCGGAGCAGTATGATGTGCTTGACGTCCCGCTGCCATCGCACGGACAGAGTGAGTCGGGGCGTGTTCTTGACGGACGACTCCCTCACCAGGAAGTCGCCATCTGCACACAGCAGCGGCTCCGCCAGCTCCCGGGTCAGCCTACCGTGGTACCACGGCTTCTCTTGTAGATCCTCCTCCACCTGTGGCCGAAAAAGACACCGGTCCACAAAGCGACACCAACACTTGCTCACTACACAACGCACCAGCCGAAAACAGCGACTCATCTCCCTGGAATGTGGAACTCCTTCCTCCTTCAGGCACACTTACTGGAGTACCACAGGGTTCAGTGTTCTGTCCACACATTATTAACTCTTACCGATTGGAATGTGGGACCTCCTCCCTGCTGCTGACAAAACTACTGGAGAAAAACTTCCTGGCAGATTAAAACTGTGTGCCGGACCGAGACTTGAACTCGGAACCTTTGCCTTTTGCAGGCAAGTGCTCTACCAACTGAACTACCCAAGCACGACTCACGCTTCGTCCTCACAGCTTTTCTTCTGCCAGTAACTCGTCTCCTACCTTCCAAACTTTACAGGAGCTCTCCTGCTAACCTTGCAGAACTAGCACTCCTGAAAGAGAGGATATAGTGGAGACATGGCTCAGCCACAACCTGGAGGATGTTTCCAGAATGAGATTTTCACTCTGCAGCAGAGTGTGCGCTGATATGAAAGGACCGGCCGAGTTCGAGTCTCGGCCTGGCACACAGTTATAATCTGCCAGGAAGTTTCATATCAGCGCACACTCCGCTGCAGAGTGAAAATCTCATTCTGAAAACTACCGGAGTACCACACAGTTCATTGTGTGTCCACACATTATTTTCTCTATCGATTGGTATGTGGAACCTCCTTCCAACTGCAGACAAATATACTGGTGTACCACAGGATTCAGTGTTGCATCTATACATTATTTTCTCTATCGATTTGTATTTGGAATCTCTCCCCTCCAGCAAACAGACCTTCTGGAGTACCACACGGTTCAGTGTGTGTCCACACATTATTATCTCTATCGATTGGCATGTGGAATCTCCTTCCTGCTGCAGACAAACCTACTGGTGTACCACAAGATTCAATGTTGAGTCCACACATTATTTTATCTATCGATTGGTATGTGGAATCTTCCCCCTCTAGCAAACAGACCTTCTGGAGTACCACTGGGTTCAATGTTGTGTCCACACATTATTTTCTCTATCAATTGGTATGTGAAATCTCTCCCCTCTGGCAAAGAGGAGTGGAGTACCACTGGGTTCAGTGTTGTGTCCACACATTATTATCTCTGTCTATTGGTCTGTGGAATCTCCTACCTGCTGCAGACAATCCTACTGGAGTACTACAGGGTTCAGTATGGCGTCCACATATTATTTTTTTATCCAGTGTGTTTCAGTTATGTAGAACCCTCCATTATTTTTAGAGGCTTCCACATAAATTTGTCTTGGGGAGCTTGACTAGTCTGCCAGGCTTGATTGCTGCTCCACTACTGTTAAATTATGGAATAGAATCTAATTCATGTGAACAACATGCTACACAGACAGTTTGTTGTAAAAATAATGTTCACAATTTCCTTTCCAGAATTACTTTTGAGTTATCAGATATTCTGACGTATGCAAGTACTTTCAAACATTATAATTGTCGAATTGGTTTTTACACTGAGGTTACATAAGTCACGTGATAACGTTATGCACATACACATATGGTGAGAGTATAGGTACAGGGAGAATAAAAGGGCAGTGCATTGGCAAAAGTGTCATTTCTACTCAGGTGACTCATGTGGAAGGGTATCCAACGTGGTTATGGTCGGACTGTGGGAATTAACAGATTCTGAATGAAGAATGGAAGTTGGAGCTAGATGCATGGGACATTCCATTTCGGAAATCATTAAGGAATTGAATATTCCGGGATACACAATGACAGGATGTGCCGAGAATACTAAATTTCAGGCATTACCTCTCACTGTTGAAAACGCAATGGCCGACGGCCTTAACATAACGGCCGAGACCAGCGGCATCTGCGAAGAGTTGTCAGAGACCCGAAGAAGCCATGGACCGAAGCTTTGAACAAGGCACTGTGCTATCCTGTGATGGCTCCATAATGATGTGGGCTGCGTTTACATGAAACAGACTGGATCCTCTGGTTGCACAAACAGACAGTCAGCAAATCACTTTTTTGCATGGGATATAATTACAAGTTCACATTTTTCAGGGAGTTTTAGTTTATTTACACAATAAAGCTTTGTTTCTTGGCAAATTTCAATAGACTAACGGAGAGTACCCTATAGTTTTTGATGAATCAGTTAGTAAACATGTGGCATAAATTGCCGTATCTTTTGAGTGAAGTGACTTAGAACCTGTTGTTTATTGTACCACCAAGGGACCATAGACCTTAGTACGTGACAATAATTTCAATTTGATACGTCAAGCCGTTCACAAGAAGAAGTGTTCTGAAAAGCAGGAGAGACAGACAGACACATAACAAGCTGATCGTATAAGTGGTCCGTTTTTAATCGATTGAGGTACACAATCCTAGCAACGAATATTAATTTAGATAACTAAAAAAGAACCATCACTCAGTCAATAGTTGGACACTAATGACGTCAGCTATTTGCATACTAATCCCAAAAAGAAAAATAAACTATGTAATTAAATGTACTACAATTGCATACAATTAATTTCTTTTATATACTCCTGGAAATTGAAATAAGAACACCGTGAATTCATTGTCCCAGGAAGGGGAAACTTTATTGACACATTCCTGGGGTCAGATACATCACATGATCACACTGACAGAACCACAGGCACATAGACACAGGCAACAGAGCATGCACAATGTCGGCACTAGTACAGTGTATATCCACCTTTCGCAGCAACGCAGGCTGCTATTCTCCCATGGAGACGATCGTAGATATGCTGGATGTAGTCCTGTGGAACGGCTTGCCATGTCATTTCCACCTGGCGCCTCAGTTGGACCAGCGTTCGTGCTGGACGTGCAGACCGCGTGAGACGACGCTTCATCCAGTCCCAAACATGCTCAATGTGGGACAGATCCGGAGATCTTGCTCGCCAGGGTAGTTGACTTACACCTTCTAGAGCACGTTGGGTGGCACGGGATACATGCGGACGTGCATTGTCCTGTTGGAACAGCAAGTTCCCATGCCGGTCTAGGAATGGTAGAACGATGGGTTCGATGACGGTTTGGATGTACCGTGCACTATTCAGTGTCCCCTCGACGATCACCAGAGGTGTACGGCCAGTGTAGGAGATCGCTCCCCACACCATGATGCCGGGTGTTGGCCCTGTGTGCCTAGGTCGTATGCAGTCCTGATTGTGGCGCTCACCTGCACGGCGCAAACACGCATACGACCATCATTGGCACCAAGGCAGAAGCGACTCTCATCGCTGAAGACGACACGTCTCCATTCGTCCCTCCATTCACGCCTGTCGCGACACCACTGGAGGCGGGCTGCACGATGTTGGGGCGTGAGCGGAAGACGGCCTAACGGTGTGCGGGACCGTAGCCCAGCTTCATGGAGACGGTTGCGAATGGTCCTCTCCGATACCCCAGGAGCAACAGTGTCCCTAATTTGCGGGGAAGTGGCGGTGCGGTCCCCTACGGCACTGCGTAGGATCCTACGGTCTTGGCGTGCATCTGTGCGTCGCTGCGGTCCGGTCCCAGGTCGACGGGCACGTGCACCTTCCGCCGACCACTGGCGACAACATCGATGTACTGTGGAGACCTCACGCCCCACGTGTTGAGCAATTCGGCGGTACGTCCACCCGGCCTCCCGCATGCCCACTATACGCCCTCGCTCAAAGTCCGTCAACTGCACATACGGTTCACGTCCACGCTGTCGCGGCAAGCTACCAGTGTTAAAGACTGCGATGGAGCTCCGTATGCCACGGCAAACTGGCTGACACTGACGGCGGCGGTGCACAAATGCTGCGCAGCTAGCGCCATTCGACGGCCAACACCGCGGTTCCTGGTGTGTCCGCTGTGCCGTGCGTGTGATCATTGCTTGTACAGCCCTCTCGCAGTGTCCGGAGCAAGTATGGTGGGTCTGACACACCGGTGTCAATGTGTTCTTTTTTCCATTTCCAGGAGTGTACATAGAGATTTACAGGCACCGCGCAAGAACGGCAAAGATAAAGAATATTAGATTATGTCGCTGCTATGTGATGGTTCATTTCTTTTACTTTACAATTGCTCGATAACTTTAGGCCATCAGGCGTTTACTATTGAGCGTATATTAATGTTTGTGAGGCGAAAATCGGTGTTTCAGAAACGAATCCCAGTTTGATTGTTCTGTTACCATTGGGTTATCTCACGGTCACAACTTCTCAAAAATTCCTCGCAGATGTTTAACGTTAGCATCGATTGCCGTCTAACGTGGTCGGTGTCACTGTTACAGGTGGTAATGTCAGTAGGAAGAAGAAAGCTACTAAGGTGAGCAAGGGGTACCTAACTTAGGGAAATGGGCAAACTGAGTGAGCAGAAATGTTCACGAGTGTAAAATACGACAGTAAGTGCAAAATACACCCATGTAATGGTTAGGCTGATACACTTTTGGCAAATAAATGGGCACTAATGACAGCAAAACAGCTAAAAAAATTTAGCAAAATATGAAGCAGGGGAGCCACAAGCACCGTTAAACCGGAAACCTGACGGTAACGACGACAACTTACCCATGAGGAAATCGCCCCGTGAACACAAATATGGTCTGTATGCGACACTTTGAGCACACCCTATCATGCCGACAATTAGACCGGCAGGGCGAGTGGCAAAGTCCTGCGGAGCTTTAGAGAGGAAACTCTCACCAGGTGGCGGGCTACAACTTAACTAGCTCATCTCTAAGGCTTAAATAAAAAAATCGGTAAGTAACGTAGGTGGCAAGCTCATTTAAAGAGACGCGTCAGTATATCAAAAAATGTTTGTTTAAAGCTCTATTACGCTTCCTGTACCATTGCCACCGCGGTAGTCAGTAATGGAGTGATTTGAATTTATATATTTATACGTTAGAGACTAGAAATCTACTCTGTAGGAATCAGCATGGGTTTCGAAAAAGACGGTCGTGTGAAACCCAACTAGCGCCATTCGTCCACGATACTCAGAGGGCCTTAGACACGGATTCTCTGATAGATACCGTGTTTCTTGACTTCCGCAAGGCGTTCGACACAGTTCCCCACAGTCGTTTAATGAGCAAAGTAAGAGCATACGGACTATCAGATCAATTGTGTGATTGGATTGAGGAGTTCCTAGATAACAGAACGCAGCATGTCTTTCTCAATGGAGAGAATCCTTCCGAAGTAAGAGTGATTTCGGGTGTGCCGCAGGGGAGTGTCATATTACCGTTGCTATTCACAATATACATAAATGACCTAGTGGATGACATCTGAAGTTCACTGAGGCTTTTTGCAGATGATGCTGTGGTGTATCGAGAGGTTGCAACAATGAAAAATTGTACTGAAATGCAGGAGGATCTGCAGCGAATTGACGCATGGTGCAGGGAATGGCAATTGAATCTCAATGTAGACAAGTGTAATGAGCTGCGAATGCATAGAAAGATAGATCCCTTATCATTTAGCTACAAAATAGCAGGTCAGCAACTCGAAGCAGTTAATTCCATAAATTATCTGGGAGTACGCATTAGGAGTGATTTAAAATGGAATGATCATATAAAGTTGATCGTCGGTAAAGCAGATGCCAGACTGAGATTCATTGGAAGAATCCTAAGGAAATGCAATCCGAATACAAAGGAAGTAGGTTACAGTACGCTTGTTCGCCCACTGCTTGAATACTGCTCAACAGTGTGGGATCCGTACCAGATAGGATTGATAGAAGAGATAGAGAAGATCCAGCGGAGAGCAGCGCGCTTCGTTACAGGATCATTTAGTAATCGCGAAAGCGTTACGGAGATGACAGATAAACTCCAGTGGGAGACTCTGCAGGAGAGACGCTCAGTAGCTCGGTACGGGCTTTTGTAAAAGTTTCGAGAACATACCTTCACCGAAGAGTCAAGCAGTATATTGCTCCCTCCTACGTATATCTCGCGAAGATACCATGAGGATAAAATCAGAGAGATTAGAGCCCACAGAGAAGCATACCGACAATCCTTCTTTCCACGAACAATACGAGACTGGAATAGTAGGGAGAACCGATAGAGGTACTCAGGGTACCCTCCGCCACACACCGTCAGGTGGCTTGCGGAGTATGGATGTAGATGTAGATGTACGTACATTATACGCATTTGGGTGGGGGGGGGGGGGGGGGGGTAGAATGTCAAACGGGCCAACTTGGAGCAGGAAAGGCACCACAGCACCACAGGACATTTTAATTTCCGCTGTCTATACTTTTACAAATAAATTCATAAAACTTTGTCAGCATGACCAGCAAGGATTCAGGATTGACGTTCATAGCAGTGGAAGTTAAAAGACATAACAAAATAAACTTTTCTTACATGTCAAATTTTATAATTTTTTCACTTACTATTGGCTACATTAGTTCCAATAGGTACACCTTTGGTCATGGGTAAGAGAGAGTCTTCGATAAATTTAGCACAGCATACAAACCATACACACAGGTGTATGAATCTCTAAAGTTTTATAAATCTATTAAAAACTGTGGTAAAAATTGAGATAATTAACTATAAAATTTGACTTTGTCTTCTAAAACATGAAGTTTAAAATATAACAGCTCATTCGTTTTTTCATAAATAAATTCGAGAGTGCAGACAGTGGAAATTAAAATGTTCTGTGATGCCTCTCCTGCTCCAAGTCGGCCCGTTTGACCTCCTACACCCCTTAGAAAAAATCTATCCGGTGTCCGTCCAAGTATTCGTTACAGCACATCGTAAGAATTTGATGTAAAGCAGCAAAGCACTTTTCGAGATTTTTGATCTTTAGATACCAGTATAGATTACAAGATCTTCTTGTTCCCGGATACACCGTCCCATTTCCCTTCTAACTGTGCTGTGGATGGTTTCAATTTTATTTTCACTATGATTAATCTGTGGCAACACATGCATGGTTCCTGGTTTTCTTATAAATCTTTTCATTAAGTAACATTACCTTCTATAGTATGAAGCAGTTGCTCATCCAAGATTTATTTCATACACCCCGGTGCCACATATCCTAGTTTTCATTGCCGAACAGCAGTTACAGGCAAAGACAAGTTTACTCGTAAGTACATTAAATAAATAATATGCATCCATTCTTTCATATACACTTCTGCCCATTAAAATTGCTACACCACAAAGAAGGAGTGCTACAGACGAGAAATTTAACCGACAGAAATAAGATGCCGTGATATGCAAATGATTAGCTTTTCAGAGCATTCACACACGGTTGGCGATGGTGGCGACACCTACAACGTGCTGACATGAGAAAAGTTTCCAACCGATATCTCATACACAAGCAGCAGTTGACCGGTGTTGCCTGGTGAAACGTTGTTGTAATGCCTCGTGTAAGGAGGAGAAATTCATACCATCCCGTTTCCGACTTCGATAAAGGTTTTATTGTAGCATATCGCGATTGCTGGGTTCACGAATGGCAAAACGTCATTTTTTCGGACGAATCCATGTTCTGTTTACAGTATCATGATGTGTTTGGCAACATCGCGGTGAACGCACATTGGAAGCGTGTATTCGTCATCGCCATAATGGCGTATCAGCCGGCGTGATGGTATGGGGTGCCATTGGTTACACTTCTCGGTCACCGCATTGACAGCACTTTGAATATTGGACGTTATATTTCAGATGTGTTACGACCCGTGGGTCTACTCTTCATTCGGTGCCTGCGAAACCCTAGATTTCAGCAGGATAATGCACGACCGCATGTTGCAGGTCCTGTACGGGCCTTTCTGGATACAGAAAATGTTCGACTGCTGCCCTGGCCAGCACATTCTACAGATCTCTCACCAATTGAAAACGTCTGATCAATGGTGGCCGACCAACTGGCTCGTCACAATACGCCAGTCACTACTCTCGATGAACTGTGGTATCCTGTTGAAGCTGCATGCACAGCTGTACCTGTACACGCCATCCAAGCTCTGCTTGACTCAATGCCCAGGCGTATCAAGGCCGTTATTACGGCCAGAGGTAGTTGTTCTGGGTACTGATTTCTCAGGATCTATGCACCTGAATTGCGTGAAAATGTAATCACATGTCAGTTGTAGTATAATATATTTGTCCAATGAACACTCGTTTATCACCTGCATTTCTTCTTGATGTAGCATTTTCAATGGCCAGTAGTGTACATCTTCCAACTGTCATTTACAAGCTCCTTCTAAAATATTTGTTGTGAAAGCAGCAGCTGTCATAACGGTTTTACTAGTTAGCAAAAGACGCAGACTGTCATGTTTTCTGTTATGGCTAGCTGCCTGTTATGGTTTGATAACTCATTTACGACTTATAACTGATAAACAGTAAGTGACTTCACATCGAAAATTGTTGTTTCTTAAAGTGCTACTACTATGTACAACAGACCTTCCGGCAAGGCAGAGTACAACAGAGATTAGAGAGTAGGTCGTAATTGAAATTTGTATGTCATTTTTTTGTTCTGACTCGTTTAAAAAATGTAATTTAAGAATTACCACAAAAAATTATTTACGATACGACAAAAAGTGCCAAAAATGGCACGAACACATGAAGAGTACAAACTAACTTCCAGCTTCCCAAATTCTCCCGATCTTAACGTAATGTGAGAGTTCACCAAGATCGTTAAGTTCTTGAGGAAGAGGTATACAGCCTGTATAAATTGTTTGGATAGTATCTCCGCTTACAGCTGTCTATATTAATTATGCGATATAGTAATTTCTTAGTTATTCCAGTGTCTAGTACAATAAATTTGTGCTATTTCACGATTATTATCTTTGCTCCCAAAGGCTTCCATAATGGTTCACACACATCTGTAGTTCAATCTGCTTACGATATTTCTAGTTTACATTTTTTCTTAAATTTATACTTTGCAATTGTACAAACTGCTTGAGTTGTAAATGACATAGTTCTGAAGTACCATAACGAAATATAGCGAACCGTAATCAGATATGATCTCATCCGATCACCTTCATCATAGTGATGGTTGTGTATTTCCCTCCAACATAACCCCTCCGCGATTCTAACTGTGGTTCCTCTGGATGCTAATTGTTGTCGTTAAAATATTTCCTCAAAAATCCGTAAAAAGTACACCATTTATAAGTATGGCTCTACCGGTACGTTTTCCCAGTGCAGCAGGCGCTTTTGGTATTATCTTATCTATGCTTGCTGTCTTTTCTCAGACCATCCCGATAACACATCAAATATTAGTAAGATAAGAGACACGTCTGTGAGATTCACAAACTACACGCCAGAGTGCACGGGAATTTGCATCGTTAAGAGGTAATTCGACTTGCAGTCTTGTTGTCCTAGAATTGGTTACCAAAGTATCAATAGTATGCTAGACACTATAGAGACTACAGTACACCTTTCAGTGAAGTGACATACCTCTGATCACTTATGAAGATTATTAATCGAGGGTTAAATGGTTCAAAACGGTTCAAATGGCTCTAAGCACTATGGGACTTAAATCTGAGGTCACTAGTCCCATAGACTTAGAACTACTCAAACCTAACTAACCTAAGGACATCGCTCACGTACGTGCCCGAGGCAGGATTCGAACCTGCAATCGTAGCAGCTGCGTGATTCCGGACTGAAGCGCCTAGAACCGCTCGTCCACAACGGTCGGCAGGATTAAATCCTCTCATAAAGTCCTAGTATAGATTTAAGCGTCAGGAAGTCGGTTCTGAAAGTATTTGTATGGAGTGTAATCATGTATGGAAGTGAAACATGGACGATAAATAGTTTAGACAAGAGGAGAATAGAAGCTTTCGGAATGTGGTGCTACAGAAGATTGCTGAAGATTACATGGGTAGATCTCATAACTAATGAGGAGGTATTGAATGGAATAGGAGAGTAGAGAAATTTGAGGCACAACTTGACTAGGAGAAGGGACCACTTGGTAGGACATATTCTGAGGCATGAAGGGATCACCAATTTAGTATTGGAGGGCAGCGTGGAGGGTAAAAATCGTAGAGGGAGAGCAAGAGATGAATATACTAAACAGATTCAGAAGGATGTAGGTTGCAGTAGTTGCTCACACACAGGATAGGATAGCTTGGAGAGCTGCATCGAACCAGTCTCTGTACTAAAGACCACAAAAGCATATATGAGGGCTGGAACTTACATAGTGGCAACTACTTATTCACGACCGACTGAAAAGAGTTACATGTTTGCACCTGTTACTGTCCTTCAAAGCAGTCACCAGCGTTGTGTAGAACCCGTTGCGAGCGATGTGGAAGGCGTAGTATACCGTTAGCAGAGCCTGTTCTGTTGATGGTGCGAATGGAGCGGTCTACTGCCTGTCGAATCTCTGAAACAGTTCTGAAGCGAATGCCACGAACTGGTACCTTCATCTTCCGAATCGAATCAAAGTGAAGACGACTTAAGTCCGGGGAGTATGGTGGATGGTACAGTACTTCCAAGTCCCATCGACCTAACAGAGCAGCCACAGCCTGCGCTGTATGCGCCCGCGCATTGTCGTGCAAAATGATGGGTGGCTTGCGCAGAAAGTGTCGCCGCTTCTTTCGCGGAGCTGGTCGCAGGTGGTGCTCCAAAAGCGAACAATAATACTGTGCATTCACGGTCTAAAAATGGTTCAAATGGCTCTAAGCACTATGGGACTTAACATCTGAGGTCATCAGGCCCCTAGACTTAGAACTACTTAAACCTAAGGACATCACGCACATCCATGCCCGAGGCAGGATTAGAACCTGCGACCGTAGCAGCAGCGGACGTGCATTGTCCTGTTGGAACAGCAAGTTCCCATGCCGGTCTAGGAATGGTAGAACGATGGGTTCGATGACGATTTGGATGTACCGTGCACTATTCAGTGTCCCCTCGACGATCACCAGAGGTGTACGGCCAGTGTAGGAGATCGCTCCCCACACCATGATGCCGGGTGTTGGCCCTGTGTGCCTCGGTCGTATGTAGTCCTGATTGTGGCGCTCACCTGCACGGTGCCAAACACGCATACGACCATCATTGGCACCAAGGCAGAAGCGACTCTCATCGCTGAAGACGACACGTCTCCATTCGTCCCTCCATTCACGCCTGTCGCGACACCACTGGAGGCGGGGTGCACGATGTTGGGGCCTGAGAAGAAGACGTTCTAACGGTGTGCGGGACCGTAGCCCAGCTTCATGGAGACGATTGCGAATGGTCCTCGCCGATACCCCAGGAGCAACAGTGTCCCTAATTTGCTGGGAAGTGGCGGTGCAGTCCCCTGCGGCACTGCGTAGGATCCTACGGTCTTGGCGTGCATCCGTGCGTCGCTGCGGTCCGGTCCCAGGTCGACGGGCACGTGCACATTCCGCCGACCACTGGCGACAACATCGATGTACTGTGGAGACCTCACGCCCCACGTGTTGAGCAATTCGGCGGTACGTCCACCCGGCCTCCCGCATGCCCACTATAAGCCCTCTCTCAAAGTCCGTCAACTGCACATACGGTTCACGTCCACGCTGTCGCGGCATGCTACCAGTGTTAAAGACTGCGATGGAGCTCCGTATGCCACGGCAAACTGGCTGACACTGACGGCGGCGGTTCACAAATGCTGAGCAGCTAGCGCCATTCGACGGCCAACACCGCGGTTCCTGGTGTGTCCGCTGTGCCGTGCGTGTGGTCATTGCTTGTACAGCCCTCTCGCAGTGTCCGGAGCAAGTATGGTGGGTCTGACACACCGGTGTCAATGTGTTCTTTTTCCATTTCCAGGAGCACACATCCAGCATATATATATATATATATATATATATATATATATGGATGGTGAAAAGTACAGGGTGATTCAAAAAGAATACCACAACTTTAGGAATTTAAAACTCTGCATCGACAAAAGGCAGGGCTAAGCACTATCCGTCGGCGAATTAAGGGAGCTATAAAGTTTCATTTAGTTGTACATTTGTTCGCTTGAGGCGCTGTTGACTAGGCGTCAGCGTCAGTTGATGCTAAGATGGCGACCGCTCAACAGAAAGCTTTTTGTTTTTTTGAGTAAGGCAGAAGTGAATCGACGACAGTTGTTCAGCTTGCATTTCGAACGAAGTTTGGTGTTAAACCTCCTGATAGGTGGTGTATAAAACGTTGGTATAAACAGTTTACAGAGAATGGGTGTTTGTGCAAAGGGAAAAGTTCTGGACGGCCGAGAACTAGTGATGAAATGTAGCACACATCCAGCAAGCTTTTGATTTTTTCTTATGGGGGTATGCTAAGGATATGGTGTTTCGGCCACCTCTCCCAGCCACCATTGATGATTTGAAACGAGAAATAACAGCAGATATGCAAACTGTTACGCCTGATATGCTACAGAGAGTGTGGAACGAGTTGGAGTATCGGATTGATATTGCTCGAGTGTCTGGAGGGGCCATATTGAACATCTCTGATGTAATGATGTATAACAGAAGGTTATATTATGTTTCTTCCATTAAATACACATTTTTAAGGTTGTGGTATTCTTTTTGAATCACCCTGTATTTAAACCGACAAACTCTGGGAGGTTTTTGGGGGAGATCAAAACAAATATTTTTCCCTAATGTCATTTTTTCCTACGAGGATTGTTTAAACTGGTGGAGGGACTGTTTAATTGGGCCGAATCTGCTGTCTAGACCATTAAATGGCAGGCACTGCCGGAATTGCTGGAAGACGTCCCGCTCCCTACAAAACAACGCATGTGGTTCCAACATGACGGGGCGCCGGCACATTTCAGTCGTCGTGTGCGTCGATTCCTGGACCGACGGCTCCCAGAAACGTGGACTCGCAGAGGCGCTCCTGTACCGTGGCCTGCTCGATCCCAAGATATGACCCAACTGGACTTTTTAGTGTGGGGAGAGATGCGCAACCTTGTTTACGCAATTCCTGTTGCATAAGAGAGGATCTGGTTGCAGCAGGAACAGTTCAGGATACTCCTGGGGTTTTTGCCCGTGACAGAACATGATCCGACGGTGTAACCTTTGTTTACGTGTCAATGGAAGTATTTTTGAAAATCTACTGTAATTGAAATTGGTCATAAAAAATGGAAAAGTGTTTGTTGGTTTAATTAATTTGCCACTAGAGAAATCTTCCTCTACCGGTTTAAATACTCCTCATGGGAAAAACTCACATTAGGGGAAAATATTTGTTTTGATGTCCCCTACAACCTCCAGGAGTTTGTCGGTTTACATACTTTTCACCCTGTATATATATATGTAGATTAGAACTTATATATATATATATATATATATATATATATATATATATATATATATATATATATATATATGCTGCAGAAACTACAGTGATTCATGGCCATATGAAAATCAGAGAGATTGAAAAGCAGGAAAGAAAAATTCTGAGGAAAATATATAGACCAGTGTTTCGGGAAGGAATTTGGATGAAGGACCAACTAGAGAAATTTGCAAAGACATAGAAACAATAACAGACACCATTAGAATGAGAAGTGTTTTTATGGACATATCAGTAGGATGAATGAAAGCAGGCTCACAAGACAAATCTTTGAAATAGTAAACAAGAGCAAACACAAGACAAAGTGGATCACTGAAGTAGAAGATGACATTAAAGAACTGGGGATCACACAAGACAACCTAAACAATAGAGAACAGTTCAGAAACGTCATACAGAAACACTCACTTAAACAAGAACATGCAGAGAACGGAATGGGAAAAATATGGTCAGAAGAATGCAAGAGTGAACACAGTGAATGTATCAAGAGAATCTGGGTAAAATGAAGAAAGAAGAAGAAATCATGACTACTCAAGTTGAATCGCTCTCTCAAAAGGGAATGATCGAAAATAACAATATATAATCCAAACAGTCCATATATATATAACAGTCAAAACCCGTTTTTATTTAGAACGCGTTCTTACCAGTTAAAACTAGTTTTTACTGAGCCACTTCATCAAAATGCGTTTTGCCTAGTTTAAACTAGTTTTAACTGACTTTCACTTTTGACCAGCAGTAAATCCTGGTTGTAACTAAGGCTATCAGTATCAACTACTTTGAACTAGAAAAAGAATGAAGATGGCTTCAGATTCAATACACTCCACTGTAGAAATCAGTTACAATATAATTATTCCGATTCCTGTTATCCAGAGAGCAAAGGCAGATCTCCCCAATATTATTGGAGTTGTTCTTCAGAAAGATGAACAGGGCTTGCACAAGACTGGAACGAAATATGGGATACTTGACTAATTGTATTACAGGTATGTATTTCTGAATTGATTTCAATAATTAAAGACAAACGTCAGACATATTCATTAATTCGTTGATTTAATGCTCTGAAAACGTTGCTAACTATTCAAGTAATTAATAAATATTATAAGTTTTAATACTTACATTGAAATATATTTTATAATATGAATTAAGTATCTAATCGCCTTTCAAACAATTTAAATAAAAGTTCTTGCTGCTAGAAGACGTGCTGGAGACAAAGATATCATTAAGAACTGCTGCCAAGATGGTACCCTTAGGATCAGGACAAGGATTTGTTGGTTGTGTGTAAGAAGGTATGTATTTCAAAAACATGCTTTTGTAGGAAAAAAGGAAACCTTTGCAACTCAAAATGTCATGACAGTTTGCCTGGCAATAACAAATAATCAAAATTTAATTGTTAAATTTTTTGGTACACTTCTCTTTTATTGAGACTGTAGCAACTTGTGTCAAATGTATGAGTAATTAATATACTGCAATTTATTTTGTTTCCACTTTTGTAACTAATACTGTTAACATGGCTCTGTAATGTTCCTTAAAATGTTTCTTCGGTGTATGGTTATTTTCGTATTGCTGTAGTTAATATTAATGACTTAGATGTATGATCAATATTCTCAATAAATATTGCAGTATTTCAATCAACACGTAGTTGCTCTTAATTTTAATATTTGCCCCCAAATAAATTTAGTGAAAACTAGTTCTGTCTAGTTCAGTTAGAATACGTTCTTACTAGTTGGATCTAGCCTTAACTAGGCAAAAGGCGTTTTGACGAAGTGGCTCAGTATAAACTAGTTATAACTAGTAACAACGCGTTCTAACTAAAAACGGATTTTCTCTTTTGGCCAGATGTAAATTCTAGTTGTAACTAAGGCTATCAGTATCAACTAGTTTCAACTAGTAAGAGCGCCTTCTAACTAAACTAGGGAGAATTAGTTTTCACTAAATTTATTTATATAGGGTGTCCCATTTATCTTGACCACCCTAATAACTGGTTGTCCAAATGCAAATTACAAAATGTCACAGGGACATCAATCAGCATTACTGCCTTTGTTGTAGCTTTTTTTCTTTTTAGAAACATACGAACCGCGGAATCACTTTTTTAAATAACACCCTGTATTTTTTATTCGGTAATTCATTTCCTCTCCTAAAGACCTTGTAAGTAGGCTGTTTAGGTTTTTTTATTGGTAACGCCGCCGCCACGTAGCGCTCTGTATAAAAATCACTGGCTGTGCCGTGTGCAGTCTGTGGCTGGTTTGCATTGTTGTCTGCCATTGTAGTGTCGGGCAGCGGCAGCTGGATGCTAACAGCGCGTAGCGTTGCGCAGTTGGAGGTGAGCCGCCAGCAGTGGTGGACGTGGGTAGAGAGATGGCGGAGTTTTGAAATTTGTAAGAATTGGTGTCATGAACTGATATATATATTATGACTAGAAAGGTAAATACATTATTTGTTTTCTATTAAAATCTTTCATTTGCTAACTGTGCCTATCAGGAAGTTTCATATCAGCGCACACTCCGCTGCAAAGTGAAAATCTCATTCTGGAAACATCCCCCAAGCTGTGGCTAAGTCATGTCTCTGCAATATCCTTTCTTTCAGGAGTGCTAGTTCTGCAAGGTTCGCAGGAGAGCTTCTGTAAAGTTTGGAAGGTAGGAGACGAGATACTGGCAGAAGTTCAGCTGTGAGGACCGGGCGTGAGTCGTGCTTCGGTAGCTCAGGTGGTAGAGCACTTGCCAGCGAAAGGCTGAGGTCCCGAGTTCGAGTCTCGGTCAGGCACATAGATTTAATCTGCCAGGAAGTTTCATATCAGCGCACACTCCGCTGCAGAGTGAAAATCTCATTCTGAAAGGACAGGTAAATACAAGGAACATGCATTATTGGTCCAGCGACAACCCACGATGGCTCAGACAGGTGGAACATCAGCGTCAATGGAGAGTTAACGTCTGGTGTGGGCTGCTTGGTGCTACAATTATTGGCCATTATTTCATCAATGGTAGTCTAAACGGCACAGCGTATTCCAACTTCCTCAGACGAGTTCTTCCTCCTCTTCTGGACGAAGTGCCGCTAAGAACCAGAATGTTTATGTGGTATCAACACGATGATGTCCAGCACATAATGCCTAGCGTGCATATCGTGGTCTGAAACGAAGGTATCCTGCCAGATGGATTGATCGAGGAGGAACAGTTATTTGGCCTGCTGGGTCTCCTGATTTAAATCCTCTGGACTTTTTTCTTTGGGTGTGCATTAAAGACGCTGTCCATCGCGATATTCCAGCAACTCCAGAGGACATGCAGGAACGTATCGAGCTTGCTTGTAATTCTCTTCAGCAGGCAACACTCGAAGCAGTAAACAATTCTTTCATTCAACGAGTGTATCAGTGTATCGGTGTCACCAATTTGAGCACCTTTGAATGTTCTACTCCTGGACAATGGTACAGGAGAGCTAAAGTCAATTTTGTTTTATGTATTTTCTTGGTTTTCATTTGTTTTCTGACAACTCCAGCAAGTGGACGAGTTTGTGATCCCGGGTTCAAAATCAATATTGTGTTATGTAATTAATAACTTGTGTTTCAGTGAATGGTACACTGTGATACATGTTTGAATAGGTCTTTAGGAGAGGAAATATATTACCGAACAAAAAACACATAGTGCCATTTAAAAAAGTCATACCGCTCTTCATATATTTGTAAAAAAACGAAGCTGCAACGAAGGCAAACATGCTGATTGATGTCCCCCTGACGGCTAAAGAACATTTGCTTGAAACATTTTGTAATTTGCAAAAAAAAAAAAAAAAAAAAAGGTTCAAATGGCTCTGAGCACTATGGGACTTAACAGCTGTGGTCATCAGTCCCCTAGAACTTAGAACTACTTAAACCTAACTAACCTAAGGACATCACATACATCCATGCCCGAGGCAGGATTCGAACCTGCGACCGTAGCAGTCGCACGGTTCCGGACTGCGCGCCTTGAACCGCGAGACTACCGCGGCCGGCTGTAATTTGCATCGGGACAAATAGTTATTTAGGGTGGTTAAGATAAATGGGACACGCCATATATATATGGGATGATTTTTATTGACGTTTAACAGCCTCCGAAGCGACGTAAATGACACTGAGACAAACAGTTATTTAGGGTGGTCAAGATAAATGGGACACCCCAGGGCCGCAAATGTCGGGAAACATTCCAAAAGTGGATGACAAACGTTGCACACGTGACGTCATCAGCTGACGTACCTCTCCGCACGTGCATGAACTGAGTCTATTGATCTGTGACACCTGATCATCGCAGCAATCTACGTCAGTGTGGAACTGGTCCCACGTGCGCGTAGGACTCAGGGTTCGAACCTTGCGTCTGGCAGGCAGTACGTTTTTCATTGCATTAGACAAATATGTGCTTGCCCTGAGCTAATATTCTTTATTGTATTTACCGGTCTCCTGTGATTTATTGCAAACTACACAACAACAAAAACCTACCGTATTACCTCACAAGTAAATGAGGATAAGCTTCCGAACTGGGTCATTACCAGTAAATGACCTACCTTTTCGTTACTAAATAGTGTCTGTAACCAAAAGAAGAAGTGTCAAAAGGAAACTAACACAAAATAACAACCGCTTTTACTTGGTTACAGCGAGGACAACAATTATGTAACTTTTACGTTTACAGCATAACTCATTTACAAAAGTTGTTCGCAATTTGTGCAGTTTGTTTGAATCCAACTATTGCATCACTGAATTATACTTTCACACCCAAGCCCAATCGCTGCATGTGCAACGAGGTACGTCATCTAGTGACGTCACATGGTCAACGTTTGTCATTCATTTTTGGGGAATTGCTCGATATTTGCGGTCTCATTTGTCTAATATTAAATTAATTGTTTCAGCGTCAAATGCTGTTTTTTTAAATTATGTTAGTCACGTGGTTTTTCGGTTGTGTAAGCAAATAGAGTTTTGGAACGAAGCAACCTTTGTGTCAACCAATTTCGTGTCACATCAAAATGACCGAGATTCTGAAAGATGCCAGAGACGGGTGGGGTATCTTGGATATGGAACAAACAACATAATACTGCTATGCATTTTTTCAACAAAAGTACGTATTACTTGGAAAGAAACCTACATTCTCTTTTTTTGTGACAGGTCACTAACTGCAGTGTAGGTTTCATAGAATCTTCAGTCTTGCTGCCATATAACTATGCCCTGAGCGTAGAGCTTACGTCCACCAGTTATCTCTACATAGTCTCTATGAATAGTAAAAAATAGTAAAATACTGTCATTTTATTTAACAAATACACTATGTATCTGCTACGCCCTCAAATTCACATTTCAAAGGTGGTCTGTAACTCAAATAGTTTGAGAATAACTGGCGTAGAGGAATTATTGAATAAAAATAATTACTCATATTTGCAAGAAAAGTCTGTGACGTAACATTTAGCGCTCCACTCTCAACTCCACATTTCAAAGGTGCTCTGTTAAGGGAATAGTTTGAAAATCCCTGGTGTAGAGGAATCATCGAATAAAAATAATTACTCATATTCCATATATCATGTTTGGCGTCATAATGTTTCTCGTATGATCTAAGGCTCAAGTTACTCAGTAACTGACTAACCAAGTAAATTACTGATGCTTTCCTGATAGAAACAAATTAGCATATCATACTTTAATTTTTTAAATGCTGTTTTTCAAACTATGTTAGTCAAGTGGTTTTTCCGTAGTATAAGCAACTAGAGCTTTGGAACCAAACGACCTTTGTATCAACCGATTTCGTGTCACATCAAAATTACAAGATTCTGAAAGATGGAAGACGCGAGTGGGATATCCTGGATATCGACAGAAACTACAATCTACTGCTATGCATTTTTTCAATTAAAGTGCGTATTATATGGAAAGAAAAGTACATTCTCTTTTTTTGTGACAGGACACTAACTGCAGAGTAAGGTTCATAGAATCTTCAGTATTGCTGCCATCCCGGGTTCGATTCCCGGAGGGATCAGGAATTTTCTCTGCCTCGTGACGACTGGGTGTTGTGTGATGTCCTTAGGTTAGTTAGGTTTAAGTAGTTCTAAGTTCTATGGGACTGATGACCATAGATGTTAAGTCCCATAGTGCTCAGAGCCATTTTGAACCTTGCTGCCATATAACTATGCCCCAAGTGTAAAGTTTGTGTTCACCAATTATCTCTACATAGTCTCTATGAATAGTAAAGGGTTTTAAAAATTTGTTAATGTAAAATGAACAGTATATGTACTCTACAGATCACTTTCTTCCCGCAACTAGAGTCTAATATAAGTACAAGAAGGATTCTATTGGGCATACAAAAAATTATGTAAATAATGTTCACAAGTGAATGTACTGGACACCACCGAAATTTCACTGGTACTTAACATTATTGGAGAAAATTTTAAAGACTTATACTTACATGCGATTCATTACTAGACTGCAGCGGAATTTCTTCAACCTCTGGTCCAGCACGGAGCTCGATAGCAGAGCCCTTGTCGACTTCGTCAGAATTTCTCCTGCAGCAACAACACAGGCGCATTGTCGGCGGTACGCTCACGCGAGCATATGTCGCTCCGTTCACGAACTGACCTCGGAGCAGCTGAAAGCGTTCCCTGTAACTGACACTTCTCGGAAGTTTATTCTTTGCCCACAGCCTCGAGTAAACACCAGAAGAGACGATTTCTGTTAGATAACACACTTCTAGAGATAGTAACACGGAAAGATTGGATAACTCCAGATAGCCGACCCAGCTCGCAGCAGCTCTGGGCAGACTGCAAAAAAAAGGGGAGCTCTCTATTGCTAGCAGTGTGGACAAGAAACGTGTCAAACAGATACAGAAAACTCCTTGTACACTTCTGGCATCATCAGTGTGGCGGACGACCTGTAACATTATGAACAGTGAATAAATTTTCAAGATCGCTAAAATCATTTATTCGTATAGAAAACCTGTTTCGGCAGTTCTCAGTTACCATCTTCGGATCTGCAAGAGATGAGACCAAAACTGGTAGGATATCCCAACAAACAGTGGTGGAAAAGTATACATTCGCAGCTTGTAGAACTACGAGAACAGCAACCAACTTTCGATTTTTTATAGCAGTGTGCAGTGTGTGTGTGTGTGTCTGTGTGTGTGTGTGTGTGTGTGTGTGGAAACCGATAACACATCCCTGTATCCCATAGTCTTGAAAGATTAAAGTATACCCCAAATTGTTAAGTTAAATAACCTCTCTGTAATAGCATTTCATAGTGTGTGGAAGACCTATAATGTTATCTCTGTTGACTACTTGTAAGAATATCTTTGTAACTGTTTTGTTATATAACATATTTTCGATGTTTAAAGTGTAAAGCAAGTTGTGTGTGATGTCTAGTGTGTATGAGACTCTGCACAAATGGACCATAAGAAAACTGTAAGTAGAAATTATTCTAAATTTCGCCACTAAATTCACAAAAAGATCGACAAACAACTAAAAATCTCGTATTTTTTATATATGTTGCAGTAAACTCAACGAAATGAAGCAGACACTCACACACCGCCAACATCGCATAGAAACGGCGTAATAAACACAAAAAACGCGCTTGAAAACGGGAATTGTTTTCCAAAACTCGTTGTGTGAAAAATAAAATAGGCTAAAGAAAATCGTGACTGGTAGCAGAGGAACTATTTATAAACAAACGTATTGTTTTCACAGTCTCAGGCTTTCAGAACCATTTTTAATGGATCAAATCAGATCAAAAGATTTTTGAATGAGTAAATAAGTAAACTTAACATATGTAACCAGAAAAGCGAGTCGTATGAACTTCGTAATCTGTGAGACCAACTATTGTATAAATTGTGGATTATATGCAGGAAGTAGCTCCAGAGTGTGATGTGGGAGATTCGAAATCCCTGTCAAGAAATATAATAAGATTCTAAAATCTTGGAAGAGTGCAGATGATATTTTCATGCCAGCTGTCGGTTAGTTTGCATTGCAGACAGTATTTTCGTCTATTAATATTATTTCTTTTATAAATATGCTTGTTTCTTCTGATTTATCACTATGCGAAATCTATTTCCAGATCCAACATTTGGGTTACGTCTTCCTTGTATTTAACTCTTGCCACAGCTCTATGGCCATAACGTGTACTATAACGTTCATACCCACCCATATGATTTCAGCTGACGCCATACTGCAAGCTGTGCAACTACGTAGAATTTGAGGCTTCCTTTGTGAATGGTGGCGCACGATGCCACTACAGCAAGCCACGACCTGTGGCGCCACTTTATATGCGTGTGTGAAACCAGCTTAAGTGCTATACTCCGTTCATCATAGGAATAAAACTGATGTAAACAGAAACACAGACGCGATGATTGGTCAGAAGCCGGAGCACACGTACACTGGTTTTGTTATGCTCCTGGAATAGTAGTAGTAGCTTTATTCATCTCTTTTTACAAGGATATAGGACATGTCAAAGTATTTACAAGTTCAGACCAATTTAAAATAAGCTAACCCGTATACACATATACATTACTGGCCATTAAAATTGCTACACCACGAAGATAACGTGCTACTGACGCGAAATTTAGTAGACGGGAAGAAGATGCTGTGTTATGCAAATAGTTAGCTTTTCAGAGCATTCACACAAGGTTGGCGCCGGTGGCGACACCTACAACGTGCTGACATGACGAAAGTTTCCAACCGATTTCTCATACACAAACATCAGTTGACCGGCACTGCCTGCCGAAACGTTGTTGTGATGCCTCTTGTAAGGAGGAGAAATGCGTACCATCACGTTTCCGACTTTGATAAAGGTCGGATTATAGCCTATCGCGATTGAGGTTTATCGTATCGCGACATTGCTGCTCGAGTTGGTCGATATCCAATGACTGTTAGGAGAATATGGAATCGGTGGGTTCAGGAGGTCATACGGAACGCCGTGCTGGATCCCAATGGCCTCGCATCGGCATGAAGGGCATTTTATCCGCATTGCTGTAACAGACCGTGCAGCCACGTCTCGATCCCTGACTCAACAGATGGGGACGTTTACAAGACAACAACCATCTGCACGAACAGTTCGATGACGTTTGCAGCAGCATGGACTATCAGCTTGGAGACCGTGACTGCTGTTACCCTTGACGCTGCATCACAGATAGGAGTGCCTGCGATGGTGTACTCGACGACGAACCTGACTGCACGAATGGCAAAACGTCATTTTTTCGGATGAATCCAGGCCCTGTTTACAGTATCATGGTGGTCGCATCGCGGTGAACGCACATTGGAAGCGTGTATTCGTCGTCGCCATACTGGCGTATAACACGGTGTGATGGTATGGGGTGCCATTGGTTACACGTCTCGGTCACCTCTTGTTTGCGTTGACTGCACTTTGAACAGTGGACGTTACATTTCAGATGAGTTACGTCCCGTGGCTCTACCCTTCGTTCGATCCCTGCGAAACCCTAGATTTCAGCAGGATAATGCACGACCGCGTGCTGCAGGTCCTCTACGTGCCTTTCTGGATACAGGATATGTTCGACTGCTGCCCTGGTCAGCACATTATCCAGATCTCTCACCAATGTAAAACGTCTGGTCAATGGTAGCCGAGCAACTGACTCGTCACAATACGCCAGTCACTACTCTTAATGAACTGTGGTATTGTGTTGAAGCTGCATGGGCAGCTGTACCTGTACACGCCATCCAAGCTCTGTTAGACTCAATGCCCAGGCGTATCAAGGCCGATATTACGGCCAGAGGTGGTTGTTCTGGGTACTGATTTCTCAGGATCTATGCACCCAAATTGCGTGAAAATGTAATCACATGTCAGTTGTAGTATAATATATTTGTCCAATGTAAACCCATTTATCATTTGCTTTTCTTCTTGGTGTGGCAATTTTAATGGCCAGTAGTGTATTTACAGACTTCTAGATAGAGACAATCATTGGATATACTCCCGGCATGGAATAATTTTTTTTAGAAATAACTTATTAAATAATGTAATGCCACACTGTTCACTCATATCTCAGTATCAGTCACTGTACACATTATACTCACTTTGTTTCATAACAGTTCACTCACTCACTACACACACACACACACATATATATATATATATATATATATATATATATATATATATATATATATATATATATATATATATATATATACTGGTGGTCTCTGGGCCATTTTCTGTACTGCAAAATCCCATTTGCTATCCTGAAAAATGAGTCAGCATCCCTCCATAATGAGCGAGATGTTGAGCTTAGAAAGAGGAAGAGATATTAGTATTGTGCTGTGCATAGCTTTGGGGTAAGTATTCTAGAAAGGAAAAAAGAAGGGAAAAACATAAAGTGAAGGCGTTATGTGGAACGTTTGATATTTTATAATTACAATAATAATAATTATTATTATTTATTTGTATAACATTTTTTATCTAACCCCTACTCTGTTTTATCTAAGTAATCCTTCAATGTATAAAATGTATTGCATAGCAGATACTTTTTATCTGCCTTTTTAAATAAGTGTATTTTTGCAGTTTCTTTAATCTCTTTTGGTTATTTATTGTACAGTTTTATTCCTTGGTAGAAAATGCTTTTTTGAGTTTTATGTTTATTTTTTCTTGGTAAACGTAAGTTGAGTCTATCTCTTGTTGCACGGTCATGGACAGAGCTGTTTGTGCAGTAATTACCAATGTTATTTTTGATGTGTACAACTGACTGGTAAATGTATGCACATGGAGCAGTTAAAATCCCCAGTGTTTTGAACAGATCTTTACAGTGAGCTCAACTAGTATTTTTGGTTATTATTCTTACGGCTCTTTTCTGGAAGTAGTAAATGCACTACTACTAAATTACGTTAAATGAAACTTTAAAGATATTCAAATGTATTGACAGCAATCGAAGGTTTTCTTAATCAAGCGTTAGCTAAGTAGTTTTTATTTCAAAAATTGTGTACAGTCACAGCCTCTGCATTGTTGTGGTCTGAATGTCGGACAATATGTACTATGAAAATGGCTGAGGCTGGTTCCTGTTTCATAGTGAAACACGCGTGTGGAACACGGTTAGAAAGTGCCGAGAGATAGGTAGTTCTTAATGTTTTTCATAAATTTTCAGATAGTCAGCTTTGAAGTTTTCCAAGAGAGTGTATTAGATAAGTTGAGACTCTAACATACACTGGACATATAGCGGAAACGGCAGGACAATATGACAGTAAACCACCGACAGCTGGTGATTTGCTGGTTCAAACCTTGCGTACGTGATTCTTTTTTCTCGTTCAATTTGAAATACCTACCTCTCATAATTGTAAAATTCATCATCAGTTTTTATGAATAATGTACATCTTCTTGTCTCTAATTACATGTTGCATGCAAAATTCCAGTTTTCATTTCAAATATAAATTCTTAACTATCGATATTTTACGAGACTGTTAATAAAGTTGCTTAAATTGAGGGAAAATAAGTCAATTTTTAAGGCAAAAATGAAATCCAAATACTCTTTATTTGGACTATGTCCATCGTTTTATATCACAGATGGAGACAAGTGTCTTAGAAACATGAAAAACAATCATTTTCACACCTTCTGTGGGGCGGCGAAGAAGTTGGTCGAATGGGTTGTTTGAATGTTCATTTCACGTAAGAGACTATTGCCGATGCAACATATGTGGGACGGCGAAGAAGTCGTTGTTTAATGTTGAATGAAAGTTGAACATTGCCACCTTAAATCACGCGAGCCTGGCAACTAATTTGGTGGCCAGTCAGAAAGCGAAGGGAAACTTACTGACCTTAGTTCCCAGTCTGCACGGCCACATTCCTGTACAGCCCAGCTAAACGAAAAATATCCATAGTTCTTCACGGGATTAGGGCTGCTTCAATAAAATTTAAAGTTCCAAACAAGATTTTATTATCTTAAAGGCTCACACAAATTACTCGAAACTTCTGAAAATGCTAAAGACATTAAATATTGTTAATTCAGCCAATCGTTTAATAGTTCAGAGGCGACTTCTACAGCAAGTTCCTCCCGAATAGTTCATTACTCTAACTAACGGTGCTCTATTAATAGTTCGCAATAATGTTAAAAAAAATTAATGCTCGCCTTAAAAGTGGAGTTAGTCACCACTTGCCACGCGGAATTATACTTCACACGGACGGCACAATAACAGTTTGTTACCGAAGTCTAAACGATCCAGGACGGTGTACAGTCCTCGCGATTTTCAATGTCCGTTTACATTGCTAAGTACGCGCATGTCACAGCCCGCTATGACGTCACCCGAGGCGAGGCGCGATCGGACGTTAAGCTCGCGTGGACTAGGCGTTGGTCTAATGCGGAGTGAGCTTCCTATTGCCTCTGCCGCTCTTTTTATATAGCTCCGGCGCGTACCGCCAAGAGAGCATCTGTTCTTTCCGTTCCTATGCAGATGCCTGTGCCTCCAAATGATCGCTATCTCAGGCACATAATCTTAAATATCACATTTAATAATAGCTTTACAAACTTCTCAATTTTTGTATACATACATCTGAGCAGTACAGAAGCACGTAGAAAATCTCAGCCCGCTAAAATTAAAACTTTACTCTCTAGAATTTTTACAATGGAACTAACGGTAGATTGTTACCTCTGAACCATAGCTTTATCAAGACTTGTATCAGCTGTTAATTATGCTACAAGACTAAAACTTGGTGTAGCTTTGTTAATTGTCCTATCTGATCACTGGTCTTAAAGAATTTGTTTTATCATTAAAATTTAAAGTACTTAATCTATAATGCTTATGTACATTTTACTCACAAAAGTAGTTTTTACTAAATTACTAAAAAACTAGAAGAGGTAACTGATTGTGGTATTTCCATTATTATTATTAGGGTGAACTGAAGCATCCTACCAATTTTCAATATTGTAGCTCTATTATTTCGCGCCTCTGATTTTTCCGAAAAACGCGGATTCTGGAGTCAATTTTAGTTTTATGGTTTTGGAAACCAGCACCACTCATTAATGACTTCTTACTGCACCTTCTCACCAAATTTTGGCTTCCTAGCGTCATTATTTAGCGCCTCCTATTTTTCTTTCAAAACGTGAATTTTACGTAAACTACTAATTTTATAACATTAAGATTTGTTACCTGAAACATTATTACATAGAACTATACTTTAACAAAGTTTTACACACAAATCTTAATTTTTACTTTTTATGTTAAATGTGGTGCAATACTATATGCAGGCGCGTTACGATGACGTGACGCTACTAGCAGTGAACTAGGGTAAGTCCCGTGCACTCGCTCGCCTCTGTATCTTATACATGATACAGCGCTTGCTTTGCTTCATCACCCCCTTTTTAATTTTCGTGAAAATCTATTTTTGAACAAAATTAAATTTCTAAAAGAACAAACAAGCGATGGATTACTTTAGTATACCTCTTTCAACTTAAGTTGCTTCTTCTTAGGAAATTCCTTATTACTACATACACAAAATAACCATACTCATATACACATAGAAAACCTAGTACAGAAGACATTCACAAATTATTTACATACATTTACATGGAAATATAAATTTTTCAATGGTTACAAAATAGTTATTTTTTTTTCTTTAAAATCAGTCTCTTCCTGAAAAAGAAAATACACACGACTTTTATCACTGCAACGCACTCACATTTTTCTTTTACTATAATACTCGGCACTGTGGTGGGTGTCCTATTGTAACACTCATTTAATTTCACTGATTGACAAAATTGTGGGAGGAAATTGTATTCACTGTGGTTTGCGTCTCTACTTCCAATCTCCCTACCGCTTGTTGTCAGTCATTCATGCAGCCTGCATGTCCCTGAGAAACAGACAATACAGTCTAAGTTTCTGTTTTCAACTTATATCTAAGGTAGGACAAAGTACATTTTATAATTTATATTCTGGCACTATTTTACTAATTGTGAAGTTGTCAGAAAGACATTTAGCACTAAGTCGTATCTGATACAATAGCTCCTACTTTCTTCTTTCATAAATAATCTTTTAGGTTCCTAAATAGTGAAAATTCTTTTAGCAAATTAATATATTAAGATCTTGCTTCAACTTAGAAAATTGAGTAACCTTTTAGTTTTAATGTACTCTGGCTTAATTATCGTATGGATTAGTTCATCAAAGAAGTCATTTGCTGACCAGCACTTTGCTTTATTGTATGAATTACTAAAGAAATTAGTTATTTTCAGTATACCGATTCCAAATTTCTGCATTTTCCAATATTTGTGTGTTTCTGTTGTCTGTTTAACTATTTATTTGCCTCAAGCAAGATTTAGCGTTTTTCACCATTTCACGAGACGTGAGGGAATTATTCTTTAATCCTACATCATTTACTTCAATTTACTTACTTCACTTCTTCACCTTATTTATTTTCTCCCTTTTCTTCCAGATTCAAAATACTTCATTTCTCCACTTCTTTCTCCCTTTTCCTTTTGTCAGCCTATTGACGTCCTGTTTCTATATATTTGGTGCGATCCTCACACCACTTCCACACATCTCCATTTATTTAATTCTAAAACGCCATTGCTTGCCTCTATGAGCATTACCTTCTTACGCTGTTTTCCTTCAGACAACCTTATTTCTAGCAACATACTACCTTCTGCATAATCTCATGGATTATTCATATTCATACCGTACTTCGTATACTGCAAAGTGTCTCTCTTAGTTGTAGTTTCTAACCCTTTACAATTACATGAAATATTTTAATTTATTTATTTTAGCCATGTTTGCCTCTTATTGGTACTCAGACTTTTGTTTTGCCATTCACTAGGTAGATCCTTACTAAGAATACATAAAACCTAATAGCATATATACAACATGAAGACATATGTGACTCTTACCTGTTATGATAGACCAGAAGAAGGGAATGAAACTTGAAAAGGAAATAAAGTTTCACCCAGCTGGGACTGCACGGTACGCCAAACCGTGTATCCGCCAAAGAGTGGCAGACTCCCTACAGTAAGTAATTACTGTTAATTTTAAATCGCACTGCTTGTTTTCTTGCAACATGTATTGGATAAGGCTTCTTAAAAAATACCTTCCCAGGCTTGATATTCAAATGGCATTCATAACCTTTAACTTCACCAGGTGCGTTTGAGAATACATTACTATGCTTAGTTAACACACTCTTTAACTCTGATCTTTGTTCGTCAGCAATTTGCTTTGTTGATTGTACCTTTTCCTCTATTTCCTTTAGGATGTGTCTCTCTTCAACCTTAGCACTTTCCTCATTCTCACTGAAAACCAAATTTTCCTGCAAGTATCCTTTATTCTTTATTACTCTAATAGGCAGTTCCCAAGTTTCATTACTACCGCCTATATGACTTCCTATAAAAGACTCTCTTATCACTTTAGAGTCAGGTAAAGTTAAAATTAAGTTGTTCTGATCAAAATTGATCTTTTCCTGGTACTTTGATAAGAAATCAGTACCAATCAACATATCAACACTTAAGCCTAGCACAATCAAACAAGGATGATCTATTACTACGTCATTTATACCAATGGGTATCAAAGCTTCGTGTTGAACTGGTCTAGAGACTTTTCCAGTAGCACCTATAATCTTTAAGCCACTTACTTTCATAACTGTTAACTTCTCTTTATTGGGTATGGTGTCAAAAAATGTTTGTGATAAAGCACTTGCTTCACTGCCACTGTCAAGCAGACAACGCACAGTGACTCCTGATATGTTTACTTTGATAACAGGGTGAGTTATTTTACATTGAACAGGTTGCTCACACACCTCGTCTAATAAATCTCGTTCTATGTTCTTCCAGCTAAAGTAATTCTGATCAGTTGCAATTACATTTACATTTACATCCTGGGGCTCATCATGCTCTATAATCTTAGCTGCTTTCTCTAATCTGTCCACTAACTTTAAATCGAAGCATCTGACGACTTTTTCTACTTTTGTTTGCTGCACATCAGCCAAACTATCCTCTACCTCTGAGCAACTGCGTCCCTGCGCAATATTGCTGTTCATAAGAATGTCGTCACCTTCAACCATTTGTGGCACGTTTACACAGCTACTAGATTCTTTCACCTCGTTACTATTTCTACCCCCTTCATTCATCATTTCCTCCTCTCTAAAGTTTTGCAGTACTGATTCTACTTCTGCTACTTCTACTTCAGCTTTTAGATTGCCATTTTCATCGAAGATGTAAGCTTTTACTTCATCATTATTCCCATCAGACTCAAACCCATTATCTATTTCTTCCCCATTATCTACCTTGAGTTCCTGTTCTTCCTTGACCCATTTTTCTAGTGTATCCAAAATACTATCCACTATTTTGTGAGAGTGGCTTAACACATCACTGGTATTATCTGTATTTATTTCGTCATCCATGTTGTCTGTCTGTGTATGTTGGCTGATTGTCTGTGTTTCCGTTACTGGCTGTGTTACTGTTACCGCCTGGTGAGCGCCAGTTTCCTCATAGACGGGATTTAGTTTCCCACACGCGGCCTGTTGTGTTCATCTGTGACACCACTAGATATAGTAGCATCATGACTCCCTTCTTGTCTTAATGGCATAGTATTTACTTCTCCACTTTCGTCATAGTAGTTGTTACGAAAGCGTGGTGAGTATCTACCCCCTCTTCCTCTGCCACGGCTTTGGTTTCGATAGTTTGTTTTGGTGTGCCTAACTTCCATATTTCTAACGTTCACGTTTCCATTATTTTGTACGTGATTGTTAGAAGATTTGTTATTCTGCTGCACCTGCTCCTCAGCAGCAGCTACTCTTTCCACTCTTTCCAGATATTCAATAAATTTGTCTATATTATCTCTAGGGGCGGAAATGATCCTCTTCTGCCAGTACCACGGCAGCTTACCTTCTAAACCCATAATGATCATATCTGGCTTCATCTTTTCTGTCAAATGTGACAGTCTTGAAACCCACTTCCTAGCGAAATCCTTTACTGATTCACGCCCTGGGAAAAACTTCTTACCACTCCAGAATTCCCTTAACACATCATTTTGTTTGTTATGTGACCAGTATTCGTTGAGAAATGCAGACTTAAATTCAGATAAAGTTTTACATTTGATCATTACATCCGCTGACCATCGCAAAGCATCACCTGACAAATGACTTCTTATAAATGAAATTTTTTCTCTTTCTGACCAAGTGTTGGGGAGAACATCCTCAAAGTCATTCCAAAATTCAAGAGGGTGAATGTACTTATCAGGATCAAAGCGCAAAAACTGTCGACACCCTATAAAAGCGGCGTCAACTGAAGTCACATGCTGTACAGTAGAATGACTAGAATTAACAGAGGTTACTCTATTTTCTAGGTTAGCAATGTTAGTATTTAATTCCTCTACTTGTGACTCTACTGCTTCTATCCTGGCAGAACATCTTTGTTCCACTGCACCACGAATTTCGGTACAGGTTTCTTTTACTTTCTCAATGTTTTTCTGACAAGTATCTACTTTAATTTGTACCTCTTTAACTTTGTCAGAGCAAAGTTTGGACTCGTTGCTCAATCTTTCGGACAACCTCACTTCCAAAAGTTCATCTGCCTCTTGATAATTTTTTTGAATTTGATCTATTTCACATTTGAAAGTACTATGCATTTTAGTTAACTGTTGCCCTACTTTTACTTGAATGTCATGATGAATAGCATCTATCTTATAATTCAAACTATTCCATTTTGATTGCAGTTCTTCTTTTAGTTCTTTATTACTAACCTCAATTTTATTCTCCAACTTTTTATTACTATTTTCAATTTTAGCCTCAATTTTATTTTGGTTTGATTCGAGTTTGGCAAACAGTATTTGCATCCAATCCGGAGCTTCTACCTTGATACTTTGTATCTCTTGACTTGACTGAGCTGGAGATATATTAAGCTCAGTTTCACTACCTGACAAAGTTAGCAACTCTACTGGCTCCCTTTTGACTTCTATTTCACTTATTGATTGCATCCCTGCACTCTCATTTAAATTAAAGTCATAATTTACTGGTGACAAATTACGTTCTAGTTCAATATTTGAGGGATTAATGGAACCATCCTCATTAAACTCAATTCCTGATCCTGAGGATTCTTGGTCAGAGACCGGTTCCCTTCTGAAATGTACACTACTTTCCATATCTTTTAGTTTGTTAGCAGCAGTTAATAAATATTTTAAAAGTCTTTGACTTAACTTAAATGCTTGATTTCGACGAATGATGTCGTCGCGGTGTACCAGCAATCGTGATGCGACGCGTCGCGACGTATTGAAGGCAGCAGCAGCAGCTGTAGCGTCGAGTACCGCCACAGGAATCGCCTACTGCAATAGCTCCAGGGGGGGGGGGGGGGGGGGGGCAGCAAGGCACCGTTGACCGCTCGGCGCAGCCGGCAGCTGTCTCGCAGATCAGCGCAGCTCCGCGATGACGCACCGTCTTCCTTTAGTCTCAGCGCCGTCGGCAGCCGCGATCCAGCATCGTCGCCTTCCTCACCATCGTCCTTTACTGGTAACACTGTTCCCACACTAGTTCAATTCAGTGTTCTGTTGTTGCCTACCAAGTTCGTTAATTTATACCAATCGCTTTCACACATCGAGCACTTTTATTTGCTTTTAATTCAGTTTTCCCGGCCGATAAGCACCATATGTGGGGCGGCGAAGAAGTTGGTCGAATGGGTTGTTTGAATGTTCATTTCACGTAAGAGACTATTGCCGATGCAACATATGTGGGACGGCGAAGAAGTCGTTGTTTAATGTTGAATGAAAGTTGAACATTGCCACCTTAAATCACGCGAGCCTGGCAACTAATTTGGTGGCCAGTCAGAAAGCGAAGGGAAACTTACTGACCTTAGTTCCCAGTCTGCACGGCCACATTCCTGTACAGCCCAGCTAAACGAAAAATATCCATAGTTCTTCACGGGATTAGGGCTGCTTCAATAAAATTTAAAGTTCCAAACAAGATTTTATTATCTTAAAGGCTCACACAAATTACTCGAAACTTCTGAAAATGCTAAAGACATTAAATATTGTTAATTCAGCCAATCGTTTAATAGTTCAGAGGCGACTTCTACAGCAAGTTCCTCCCGAATAGTTCATTACTCTAACTAACGGTGCTCTATTAATAGTTCGCAATAATGTTAAAAAAAATTAATGCTCGCCTTAAAAGTGGAGTTAGTCACCACTTGCCACGCGGAATTATACTTCACACGGACGGCACAATAACAGTTTGTTACCGAAGTCTAAACGATCCAGGACGGTGTACAGTCCTCGCGATTTTCAATGTCCGTTTACATTGCTAAGTACGCGCATGTCACAGCCCGCTATGACGTCACCCGAGGCGAGGCGCGATCGGACGTTAAGCTCGCGTGGACTAGGCGTTGGTCTAATGCGGAGTGAGCTTCCTATTGCCTCTGCCGCTCTTTTTATATAGCTCCGGCGCGTACCGCCAAGAGAGCATCTGTTCTTTCCGTTCCTATGCAGATGCCTGTGCCTCCAAATGATCGCTATCTCAGGCACATAATCTTAAATATCACATTTAATAATAGCTTTACAAACTTCTCAATTTTTGTATACATACATCTGAGCAGTACAGAAGCACGTAGAAAATCTCAGCCCGCTAAAATTAAAACTTTACTCTCTAGAATTTTTACAATGGAACTAACGGTAGATTGTTACCTCTGAACCATAGCTTTATCAAGACTTGTATCAGCTGTTAATTATGCTACAAGACTAAAACTTGGTGTAGCTTTGTTAATTGTCCTATCTGATCACTGGTCTTAAAGAATTTGTTTTATCATTAAAATTTAAAGTACTTAATCTATAATGCTTATGTACATTTTACTCACAAAAGTAGTTTTTACTAAATTACTAAAAAACTAGAAGAGGTAACTGATTGTGGTATTTCCATTATTATTATTAGGGTGAACTGAAGCATCCTACCAATTTTCAATATTGTAGCTCTATTATTTCGCGCCTCTGATTTTTCCGAAAAACGCGGATTCTGGAGTCAATTTTAGTTTTATGGTTTTGGAAACCAGCACCACTCATTAATGACTTCTTACTGCACCTTCTCACCAAATTTTGGCTTCCTAGCGTCATTATTTAGCGCCTCCTATTTTTCTTTCAAAACGTGAATTTTACGTAAACTACTAATTTTATAACATTAAGATTTGTTACCTGAAACATTATTACATAGAACTATACTTTAACAAAGTTTTACACACAAATCTTAATTTTTACTTTTTATGTTAAATGTGGTGCAATACTATATGCAGGCGCGTTACGATGACGTGACGCTACTAGCAGTGAACTAGGGTAAGTCCCGTGCACTCGCTCGCCTCTGTATCTTATACATGATACAGCGCTTGCTTTGCTTCACTTCGAGAACGTCATACAAATGGCACATTTTTACATTTGCCACTGTAGCATTACCGCATGAACGTAACAGAACTGATCTGGAGCCAAGTTACAGGATTTGGGCCGAGCAGTAACAAACAAGACTGTTAAGCTGCCACGCGTACTGCAACTAACAGAGGCAGCTTTTTCTATGTTACTACGGAACGCTGGCGGAATGTAGAACGGCTCGTCATAAAAGAAGAGGAGAAAATGCGGCATCTGGGTGCCTTCACGGATTCTGCTGTTGATCGACTCGTTATCAAGATAGTAGATGATGCATTACTCGGATTCGGATAACGAAGGAGTTAAGAGATTATCAGACGACTGGTTGTAATTAATATCTTCGCTGACTTAAGTATTCAACAGTACTGTGAAAGCCCACCAGCCTGCTTTTGCATCACACGCAGCTCGCTCAGAAAAATTACCCTGAGTTTAGGTTAGGAATTTTCATCACTCCTCTTTGTAATTAGAATACTATGTCAGGTGAGAACGAGAGCATTTTATTCTTTGCGTCAGGTCACCTAAGAAGCGCGCTGTAGTGCTGGAGTTCTGCCGATTATTATTTCATTCTCTTTTAAAGTTAAATTGCATTCGAAGCTATATTGTTTCTTTGCTCGTCTCTTTTTACGTATGAACTGCTCACATCATTGCAGGTTAGTTGGACCGCTGGCTGTCCAGTGCTGTCCAGGTTTCATGCGCCGGTAAAGCTGTTGTCTCGCACGTTATCGCTCAGCCTGTGTGCGCGTAACACAGAATAAAACCTATCCTTATGATCGTACTTGACTATACGTCTCAGATCTTGGCTTCCGTTCCATGTGAAACGAAATCCAATGAGATTCAAGCAACCGCGGAAGAATACATGGCGCAATGTTTACATCAGGTTTATTCTTATGATGAACAGATTATAGCCTTTCTCCACTTTATGTTGATTGGCGATAACTACTGTTCTCTTTTCAAATTTCTTCGTCAATTAAAATGAGAAGCCGGCGTAAAGCGTCAGCTGGCATTAATGTAAAGTTTTTGAATACGTAATGCAGTAGAACCTCGCTAATCCGATATCAGATCGGCCGACCATCCCGTTTCCGGTTTTTGTTTACGTCCGCGGGATACAGGTTCAATGAGGTCTGGATTTGTCGATGGTTCATCGTGTGTGATCTGGAACAGTGGGCAATTTGGCCGTTGATACGTGAGGTAATTCAATTAGTTTTAGTATGAAATAAATTATTTCTGATCAATCAATGAATTTTATTGTGTATCTGATTTATAAATTAGTGGCTGTGCTCTTATTACTTATTAAAGCTATGTAAAACTAAATTATGGCACAGCTAAACTTAAAACATCTGACGCTGTCTGTAGCGGAGCAACTGAAAGTGCCTGAAAAAGGCGGTTCTCTTCAAAATATTGCAAGTCAGGTACGGGTTTGCATAACAGCTACTAAATAATCGAGAAGAAATAGGAAAACTCTTCAAAGTCATGAATCGACGATTGATGACTAGAAAGAATAGAAAATACGCAAGACATTGAAGAGGCCTAAAACTGATATTCTAGACAATTCTTTGAGAGTGTAGTTTGAGCAGGAGAGAAGAAAAGAAATTCTGTCGTCTGGACTAACCATAAAAGAAAAGATATCGTACTAATTTTGTATGAGAAATTAGGTGGAGACAGTGAAAATGAAAAGTTTACAGTGAGTGAAGGCCGGCTACATTGGTGGAAAAAAACCACATGACATTCAAAATGTAATTATTCCGGGGGAAGATATCTGGTGATGAAACAGCAGGCAAAGAATTTGTTCCGAAATTTGAAAACTTAGTTAAAGAGATCAAGCTGAACCATGATCAACGGATTAACGTTGGTGAGGCTGGTTTCAACTAGAAAACGCTGACAAAAGGAGCCTGTAACAGGTAAAAAACTGGCCAAAGGTAGAATAACAATATCGCTCTCTGCAGTAACCGTTACCGTAATGAGAGTAAACAGATGCCATTGTCCGTGTCCGCAAAAAACAAAAAAATTATATATATAATAAAAAAGGCGTTCAAAAACATTAATATGGTATCACTACCTGTATATTATCCTATCCAAAAGTCAACATGTACGGAATCCAGCCTCTTTAATGAATGATTTTATGACTACCGAGTCCCAGCCGTAACAAAACACTTAAAAAAATCTCGATGAACGCGTGTCATGTGGATACTCGGCAATGCTACACCTCACTCATCCGAAGATGAACTTAAAAAAGCTGAAATAAAAGCTTTATTTGTCCCTGACAACCCAACATGTGTCATCCAACCAGTAGCCAGTAGATCATTGAGTGGCCCAAGAGGCAACATCGTCGAAAATACATCAGTTTTAGAGAGGCAGTAGTTTATTTCAAGCGACGAAATCAATAAATATAAAAGCTGTAATCTATTCAATTGCCGAAGCCTGTGGCGAATTGCCGGCATCGACGCTTGAAAAATCTTGATGCTGAGAACGAGAAAGATGATAAGGACAATGAAGTGTATAACATGTGATGTAGCTTTTCAGTACACCACAGAAAGCTCTGTGTCTACCTCAACAGACATTTTGTGAATGAGCAAATGGCGGGACATCGCCGCAATAGCAGTGTCGATCTGCTAAGGAACCGAACATTGCAGCCTCTTTTCGTCCAGCTGAAGAACACAACCTTTTTTTTTTCCAGCGTGTAATTTCTCATGTTTTAAACAGTTAAGTGTAAATCAGTTATGTGTTAATGAAGTGTTGTAATGACGTATGTACAGTTGTTAAACTTTCAGTTACAGTAACAATATCTTACCAAACAATATACAGGGTGATCAAAAAGTCAGTCTCAATTTGAAAACTGAATAAATCACGGAATAATGTAGATAGAGAGGTACAAATTGACAGACATGCTTGGAATGACATGGGGTTTTATTAGAACCAAAAAAACTACAAACGTTCGAAAAGTGTCCGACAGATGGCGCTTCATCTGATCATAATAGCAATAATTAGCATAACAAAGTAAGACAAAGCAAAGATAATGTTCTTTACAGGAAATAATATGTCCACCATCATTCATCAACAATAGCTGTAGTCGAGGAATAATGTTGTGAACAGCACTGTAAAGCATGTCCGGAGTTACGGTGAGGCATTGGCGTCAGATGTTGTCTTTCAGCATCCCTATAGATGTCGGTCGATCACGATACACTTGCGACTTCAGGTAACCCCAAAGCCAATAATCGCACGGACTGATGTCTGGGGACCAGGGAGGCCAAGCATGACGAAAGTGGCGGCTGAGCACACAATCATCACCAAACGACGCGCGCAAAAGATCTTTCACGCGTCTAGCAATAGGAGGTGGTTGTAATAAAACCCCATGTCATTCCAAGCACGTGTGTCAATCTTTACCTCTCTATCTACATTATTCCGTGGTTTATTAAGTTTTCAAATTTATACTGACTTTTTGATCGCCCAGTAGATATATTTTACAGCGGAGACATTACACTTTCGAGTAAACCTTTTTAGTGATTCGACTTTTATTTTCGTTTTGCTTCTCTTTTATCATATAACAATGTTTCTCACAGTATTTCCAATTGAAAATCAAAGTTGTACTGCACTGTATTGCGATTTTACAGCTCAATAACTGTGTTCCTCCGATAATTCCATCTTTTTTGCATCCCGACCTTGCTCCCCATCCCGTAGGGGACGGTTTAGCGAGGTTCTGCTGTGCTAAGGTAACCTGGAGCTCCAGTTCTGCGTAACGTGCGGAGCATCTACGCTTTTCATGCATTACATACAAACTAACTGAGTACTTGTGTTGCCTTGATATCGATATGTCTTTACCCCAGTCTTCTATTATTCCATCTCCTCCATCCCTCTCCCTCTGTCTGCTCCATCTCTATCCATCACCTCCTACCCCCCCTTCTCTGCCCACGTGCTTCTTTCTCCTCTGTCGAAGTCTTCCTCCACCTTGTTAAGTCCACCACGTCCTCCTCTCTTTATCTATCCCCTACCCACGCTAAGTTTATCACTTCCTTCCCCCCTCTCTGTACAACCCCTCCTTTCACATCTTCATCCATCTCTCCTGCCCCCTCTCTCTGCCCATTTTCACCTTCCTTCTCACTCTCCATCTCACCATTCCCTCCTCCCCCTCTCTCTGCCCATCTCCTCATTTCTTCTCTCTCTCTATCTCCCCTCCTCCCTCTCTTCATTCCTGCTCCCTCACTCTCACCCCAACCCTGTCTCTTCCCTCTCTAGTCCATCTCCTTCTCTATCCTTTCTATGTTTCTATGTTAATGTCCTCTCCGTCCCATTCTGTCCATCCCCCCCCCCCCTCCTCCTTTCTCTTCTTTCCACACAATCACCACTGACGCAACACAGGGTCACTGGTTCTTCTGCCCCCCCCCCCCCCCCCAATCCCGCTATATCTTTCTAAAAACCGTGTATCATGTGTACCAAGTGTGACTGAAATCAATCCAGAAGTTTAGGATGAGCTTTTTACCCATGGCTTTGCCCACAGATACACAAGTCTCATACATTTAACATATACCATACATATGTTTACATATATCGTATTTTAAGGACTATAAGACTTTACAAACTATAGGATACACCTTAATGTTTAAGCAATTTTTAAACAACATTTTTACTATTTTTATTTTTAGACTACAAAGCTAGACTAAAGGAATCCTTAGTTCATAAAACCGAACTGACCTTTAAAATCCCTGAAAGCGTTATCTGAACTTTCTTCTTCTTCCTTTTCGTGGTCGTCTTCGTGTGTAAGATGGTGTTCACTGCCGTCAAGAGCGTTACTTATGCTGCACTTCTTCCAAGATTTAACATTATTGTCGTCTCTCACTCTAGGCAACACTCCATTAGAACTACTGACGGCCTTGGGAGACCCAGTCCTGACAAAACTCTACCATCTGGTGAGCAACATGTATGAGACGGGCGAAATACCCTCAGGCTTCAACAAGAATATAACAATTCCAATCCCAAAGAAAGCAGGTGTTGACAATTATGAAAACTACCGAACTATCAGTTTAATAAGCCACAGCTTCAAAATACTAACACGAATTCTTTACAGACGAATGGAAAAACTGGTAGAAGCCGACCTCGGGGAAGATCAGTTTGGATTCCGTAGAAATATTGGAACACGTGAGGCAATACTGACCTTACACCTTATCTTAGAAGAAATATTAAGGAAAGGCAAACCTACGTTTCTAGCATTTGTAGACTTAGAGAAAGCTTTTGACAATATTGACTGGAATAGTCTCTTTCAAATTCTAAATGTGGCAGGGGTAAAATACAGGGATCGAAAGGGTATTTACAATTTGTACAGAAACCATATGGCAGTTATAAGAGTCGAGGGGCATGAAAGGGAAGCAGTGGTTGGGAAGGGAGTGATACATGGTTTTAGCCTCTCCCCGATGCTATTCAATCTGTATATTGAGCAAGCAGTAAAGGAAACAAAAGAAAAATTCGGAGTATGTATTAAAATCCATGGAGAAGAAATAAAAACTTTGAGGTTCGCCGATGACATTGTAATTCTGTCACAGCAAAGAACTTGGAAGAGCAGTTGAACGGAATGGACAGTGTCTTGAAAGGAGGATATAAGATGAACATCAACAAAAGCAAAATGAGGATAATGGAATGTAGTCGAATTAAGTCGGGTGATGCTGAGGGAATTAGATTAGGAAATGAGACACTTGTAAAGGAGTTTTGCTATTTCGGGAGAAAATAACTGATGGTGGTCGAAGTAGAGAGGATATAAAATGTAGACTGGCAATGGCTACGAAAGCGTTTCTGAAGAACAGGAATTTGTTAACATCGAGTATAGATTTAAGTGTCAGGAAGTCGTTTCTGAAAGTTTTTGTATGGAGTGTAGGCATGTGTGGAAGTGAAACATGGACGATAAATAGTATGGACAAGAGAGAATAGAAACTTTCGAAATGTGGTGCTACAGAAGAATGCTGAAGATTAGATGGGTAGATCACGTAACTAATGAGGAAGTATTGAATAGAATTGCGGAAAAGAGGAGTTTGTGTCACAACTTGACAAGAAGAAGGGACCGGTTGGTAGGACACGTTCTGAGGCATCAAGGGATCACAAATTTATCATTGGAGGGCAGTGTGGAGGGTAAAAATCGTAGAGGGAGACCAAGAGATGAATACACTAAGCAGATTCAGAAGGATGTAGGTTGCGGTAAGTACTAGGCGATGAAGAAGCTTGCACAGGATAGAGTAGCATGGAGAGCTGCATCAAACCAGTCTCAGGACTGAAGACCACAACAACAACAACGCTCTAGTCCACAACTGTTTTATCCACTGACACACTTGTTTGATTTTAGGTCGTTTTAAAGCTCCCTTCAGAGTGAATTCGTGTTGGGTTTCATCCATCATCCATTTGCTCCATTTCTCTCTCATATATACTTTAAATGGTTTAGTTACTGATACATCAAGAGGCTGCAAATGTGAAGTAAGTTCGCCCAGAGTAACAGCAAGCTCTGTATTTCCCTGTCCCGATGTATCTTTCACAGAATTTTTCAAATGACTGCTAAACTGGTCTAGTAAAAGAACAGAACTCTTCTTCAATAAAACACCTTTGCTGCTCTCCCAGACTCTGTTAATCCATAATTTGATACCAGCCTCATCTATCCAACCCTTTTTATGTACGTGAACAACAACGCCTAGCAGTGTTTTAGGTTTTGGCACAGTTTTGCATTTGTAAGGGCCTCCCAGCCAACGATGCCATACGCTAATTTCATTTCATTTTGCACTTGTAAGTGTTCACTAGATTAAATTTAGTACTGTCAGCACAACATTAAAGCGACAACAATGTTGTACATTTTTTATGTCCTCATGTATTTAGAGTTCCAGTTTTAGCATCTTTCATGGCAACAGTTCTGTTGCTTGGCACATCAAATGTCAGAGGAGTTTCATCCATAATCGCTGTTTCACTGAGTACCGCACTGTTTTTCTTTCGATGTTCAGTAATAAAGCGAAAGAAAGATAATATTTTCTTGTCATACTCTTGCGGCATTTTCTGAAATGTTTTGGTTACAGTATGTTAAGTTCTACCGTAGCGCTAGCTTACGAGCTTGTATTTGAATCTTTTTTGTATTAATTCCGTTGAGCCCTTGTCGCCAAATGTAAGGTCCTGCCCACTGTACAACAATTCAAGCAAATAACATTAGTAGTTTTATTTTAATAAAGAAGATTGACAATATTTAACTTGGTGATTACAATGGTGTCGTAAGCGATGGGCGACATGCTATGTGAAATGTTCATGCAAGTTTGAAACACAATTTGTGGATCACTAATAACTCTTCTCGCAGCACTCTCTGGTAGACCATGCTGATACCATGCTAATACTCGGCGAATCGTGTCCCCTGATGTCCGGCTGAGTCTGGCAGGAGAGGCCCTTATATTCAGTTCGGCTAGATGCCGCTCCTGTCGTGACGCGGTCCTTTTAGCACACCATTGGCCAACGCTGTTTCACTGCCTTCTCTGGTCTTGCGTTCCGGATCTTAGTTCCGGCGCTTGTGGTTACGCCAGCACGAATTCCAGTGCCATTTTGCCGGTGTCCTCGAATCCATTTCTATACGTCATCGCCGTGCGGGTGGCCGCGCTGTCTTGAGCGCCTTGCCATGGTTCACGCACCTCCCCCCATCGGAGGTTCGAGTCCTCCCTTGGACGTTGGTGTGTGATGTCCTTAGCGTAAGTTAGTTTATTTTAGGTTAAGTAGTGTATAGGCCTAGGGATCAACGACCTCAGCAGTTTGGTCCCAGAGAAACTTGTAATGGGACACCCTTTTCTAACGTTACCTTCTTTTATATAGAAATAACCGATACCATTTTACTGTCAGTTCTTGTATAGGTGAACATTATCTCAATTGTTTAACTAAATGAATTTTATATGATTTTGTATACGCTGTGTTATGTTTCAGACTAAAATATGTAGAAGGAAATTAGTTAGTACTCTGTACATACAGTCAAAATTACGCTTCTTTTAAAAATACTTGAAATTACAAAATATCTTAAATACTTAAAATTTATAGTATTAATTGAACAGTCTGGCGCTGGTTGTTAAATTTGTTTCTCGATTCACTTAGAAAATAGTGATATCATTTGGCATTGATTCTTCCTTTGTCGCGCGGGATTAGCCGAGCGGTCAGGGGCGCTGCAGTCATGGACTGTGTGGCTGGTCCCAGCAGAGGTTCAAGTGTTTGTCTCTAGGATAATTTAGCTTAAGTAGTGTGTAAGCTTAGGGACTGATGACCTTAGCAGTTAAGTCCCATAAGATTTCACACACATTTGAACATTTTTTTTTTCTTCCTTTGTCAAGGAATTTTGTAACCTCTTTTGCTTTGTAAACTCTTTGGAATATTGTGAGTACTGCAGAATGTAATAACTAGTAGTGGGTGTGCCTTTGATGGAGACAGCCCTTTTTTTTTATCTATACTAACAATATAATTTGGAATATTAAGTGGAATTTTTGAAGACAGTGTGATATTGAAAAATGTGACAAAGAATAAAATTCAAGAAATATACAGGCAAATCTTCATCAGTTATTCAGTCATCTAGAACCCAAAACTTTAAATCAAAATTTCAGCTGCAAAAATGTACCCTCAGATGCAATAACTGCAACCAACAACAATAAGAGAAAATGAAGATAGGTAAAAAGTTCTTCTTTTGTATATCTTACACCTCTTGAAGCTTTTGAAAGCAGAGAAAAAACTAAGAGAAAATTGATGGTGATGTGTGGGAGGGTAAGATTACAAACTTAGCACAAATTTCCAATTAATATACTTCATCTTCTATATTTGGCCATTTTACATTCAGTCCACTATTTGCACATTTTGTCTTTTACATTTTTTTTTTCAGTTCTTCTTTGCCAGCCCACCAATCGTGAGTGTTTCTTTTTCTATTGGTGGGGATCCGAAAAGTTGCTCAGCTGCTCAGTTTCCATGTCCTTCTGAATATGCTATTACTTTCAGTTTATAGCCTCCATCACATGAACACCTTTTTTTCATTAGTAAGCTAGCTGGTGACAAAACTGTTGTGCTGTTACCAATGACACAAATCACCTTCAGTTCATGTTCAGTGGCACAATAGTATAACACCCCAAGGACCCCCTTAAAGTCAATTAAGACAGAATATCATAATATGAAGTATGGAAGAGTTATCTTGGCAACTACGACATCTATGCTAAGCCAACACCAAGAAGTTTTGATTACAACAACATTATACATCACTGAGAGTTTTTGTTTTGAAAAGAGGAGGAAGAAACCTCAAATTTAATTAATGGACAAATATCCAAGTGATAATTGCTATTAATATCTTGAAAGCTAAGTCCAAGGTGATGTTAGTCGGAGATAACTTTTATGTGGAAGAGAGTGCAACGAAGAAATTCAATGGGCCTACCATACTCTTTCACAGAAGAAGTCGCTTGCTGGCTCTCGTCCTGTAAAGACGTGCGATAACAATTCTTGTCTTAGTTATTGAGAGTACGGAACGCGACGAGATTGTTTTGCGTTCAGAAGTGTTTCTTGTATTACGTGATTAGCGACCTTCGGAAACAGATTTTATAAGCAGAGACAGGAACTGATAAGCGCGTTTAACCGTGCATAACGGGTTAATTGAACTTTATTGACGAAACTAGTGAATATTGGACTTGACTTTCAAATATTTGGAACTAAAAGAAGAGTGGATAGTATATCAAAGGACTACACTCATTTAGTCTCGAGTAGGACACAATTACACGACTTTACAAAGATAATACAATTACGCTGAAGAGTCAAGTTGCCGTAATTGTCAAGTGACCTTATTTTAATAGAACTGACTTTACCAACCAACTGCGTGTGCGTGTGGTGCGAAAGTTATAAAGTATTTAGCGGCGAAGGAACAATAAACTGTTCGTTCCAAGTGAAATATCAAGCGTGGACTACATTATTAAGTGATTTAATCAATGATAGTAAACCAACGACTGTTCAGCAGGGACAATTTAATCTGAATATCAAAATACCTACTTCATTAATTGAAAAGAGAACTTTTGAACATTTTTTTTAACATTAGGGCGTAGGTTCACTCAGACGTGATCAAACAGTATCTGTGGATCTCGCGCTTCATATAGGTTCAGCAATTCCATAGTAACGAGCCAACAACGTAAGAGAAGACTGATAATGACAATGTTTCCTCGCAATTGGTGGTGTGTACGATGCGGATGAGATAATATTGGACAACTACTGCATATCCGGGCAATGAATCATTCAATCTTAAATGAGGAGAAGCATCCATCGTATGAGTTCGCATTTCTGTCTCCCGTTCACCAACGGGGACCTACGTCATCGCGCATCGTGTCTCAACTCCATTGCGAGAGCTGTGGCAGTAGCTGCTCTTCGGCGTGGACAATAGCAGCATGCGGTTGGAGTGCGGAGACGCCACAATGGACTATGAAGCATCATAGGCTAAGGCGTTAGGCAGTGAACTGGGTTTGTGTGGTGGGGAGGGAGGGAGACAGCGTTAGCAAGCTTGTGAATCCCTGCTACTCGTGTTCGCGACATCGGTGCACTGCTGCTGCCAGTTGAATCCGACGTTGCCAGATAGAGGGAGGTTTCCTGTGGCATCGAATATATGGCCATTTTTAAGGCTGGCGGCAATTTTAAATCAAACACGACATTTTATATTAATTTCTAGTGTAGGACAGACACGAACTTTGGAGGCACTTTTTCGAAGAAAAAAATCGCGTCTTATAGTCCGTAAAATGAGGGTTCACCTGTATATCGAATTTCATACTGCAGTTCCGTTTACACGCAGCTCAATGTTTAGGACGTCATATCTCCTGAACTGTGTGTCATATAATGATATAATGTTGCAGGTACATTCCGTAGCACATCTGCAATGTGCCACGAACACAGTTAGTAGTTACGAAGTATCAAAACGTCATGCCTGATGCCACGATCTTGCCGCATGAACGGCGAAAAGGTAGTGAACGATGAACTTTTTTTCGTTTCATTGTCTTCTAGTAGGTGCCAGCGAGGAAAAGTTTCCTAAAGCTTCGAAATTATGTGCGACGTTTGTCGCAAGTCACTAAATGGGTAAATGAACTCCGGGTAATCCTGTGTTACACTACTTTCTCACTGCACTACCTTTGACATACTGTGTGATCACAACATACATTTTTCATATTAGGTGCATTGTGCTGCCACCTACTGTCAGGTACTCCATATCAGCGACCTCAGTAATCAGTACACATCGTGAGAGAGCAGAATGGGGCGCTCCATGGAACTCACGGACTTCGAACGTGGTCAGGTGTTTGGTGTAACTTGAGTCACACGTCTGTACGCGAGATTTCCACACTCCTAAACATCCATAGGTCCACTGTTTCCGATGTGATAGTGAGGTGGAAACGTGAAGGGACATGTACAGCACGAAAGCGTACAGGCCGACCTCGGCTGTTCACTGACAGAGACCGCCGACAGTTTGAAACGTCTGCTTAGAAAAGTTAATTAATTACTGTGCTGATAAACCCCTTATGTTATTTGATTTTCAATCAGCTGAGTAAAACTGAACGTACTCAGACATTTCTCTCTTTACTTATTCTGATCAACACTAAACTGACGCACAATATTTTTAGCGCAACGCAATCTGACTTTCAATAATCCTTACAAAAGAATGGCCCTGAGTAACATTAACCTATACCTTTCACGAATCACTTACCTCACAAAAATCTTCGTTACTCGAACAACTGCAATACAGCGAGCGCCAATACTGCCACTAAATAAAAGATTCAAACTACTGAAGGCACTAACTACTGATAGGCATAGTTAGCAAATGAAAGATTTTGATATAGAACAAACAATATATATTATGAATTTTGCACACTGTTATATATATATTTACAAATTTACTCTCTCTGATGGACACACGTCCAGATCATCTGCTCTCAAAACTCCGCCATCTCTTTCTCCTAACATCCACCACTGCTGGCGGCTCACCTCCAATTGCCCAACGCTACGGGCTGTTCACATTCAACTGCCCAACACTACAATACCGAATAATTCAACAATGCCAACCAGCCACAGACTGCAGGCAGCACAGCCAGTGATTTTCGTACAGAGCGCTACGTGGCCTTGCCAACATAAAAACCTAAACGGACTACTTACAAGTTGAAGAGGGTTGTAATGTGTAATAGGCGCACATCTATCCAGACCATCACACAGGAATTCCAAAGTACATCACAACCCACTGCAAGTACTATGACAGTTAGGCAGGAGGTGAGAAAACTTAGGATTTTATGGTCGAGCGGCTGCTCATAAGCCACATATCACGCCGGTAAATGCCAAACAACGCCTCGCTTGGTGTAAGCAGCGTAAACATTGGACGATTGAACAGTGCAAAAACGCCGTGTTGAGTGACGAATCAGTGTGTGGGTATGGCGAATGGCCAGTGAGCGTCATCTGCCAGCGTGTGGAGGGCCAACAGTAAAATTCGGAGGCGGTGGTGTTATGGTGTGGTCGTGTTTTTCATGGAGGGGGCTTACAACCCATGTTATTTTGCGTACACTGTCACACCACAGGCCTACACTGATTTTTAACCACCTTCTTGCTTTCCACTGTTGAAGAGCAATTCGTGGATGGCGATTGCATCTTTCAACACGATCGAGCACATGTTCACAATGCACGGCCTGTTGTGGAGTGGTTACACGATAATAACATCCCTATAATGGACTGACCTGGACAAGGTCCTGACCTGAATCCTGTGGAACACGTTTGGGATGTTTTGTAACGCCGAATTTGTGCCAAGACTCACCAACTGTCATCGATACCTCTCCTCTCCTCAGTGCAGCACTCTGTGGAGAATGGGCTGCCATTCCCCAAGAAACCTTGCAGCACCTGATTGACCCGAGCTGGTGATAAGTTGTGTTCCAAAAATGAACAGCATAGAGACGGAAGTGATGACACTTTCTGCAGAACCTGACCATCATTTTGCAGAACAATGCTCAAGCACGTACAGTGCAAGCTGTTACTGATTTGTTTGACTGATGGGACTGTTAAGTGCTATTCCACCTACTGCACACCCCTGACTTAAGCCCTCGTGAGTTCAACTCGACTTCTAAACTGAAGGTATCACTTCACAGCATTCGCTTCAGAACTGCTACAAATTCGTCGGGCAATAGACCGCGCCGCTCAAACTGTCAACACAACTGGCACTGCTAAGAGTATCCTACGATTTCCACATCGCTGGCAATGGGTTATACACAATGCTGGTGACTACTTTGAAGGTCAGTTAAACTTTGAAACACGTATCTATTTTATACGACCTGTAAATAAATAGTTGCCAAAAAGTCCCAACCTTCGTATACTGGGTGGTGAGAAACAGTCTGAAGAGCTTGTAACGATGTTGTAGGGGAGGTTATCCCATGAATGTTTCTATGGGAATCATGTTGGCTGATCTTGCCGGCCAAATCATTTGCTCAAATTTTTCAGAATGTTCTTCAAACCAGTCGCGAACAGTTGTGGCCTAGTGACATGGCACACTGTTGTCCGTAAAACTTCCATCATAGTTAGGGGAATAGGAAGCCCATGAATGGCGACAAATGGTCCCCACGGAAGTGGCCAAATGTAACCATTTCCAGTCAATGACAGCTTCAGTTGGACCAGAGGACCATTCCATGTAAAGACAGCCCACACCATTATGGAGCCACCATCAGCATGCACAGTACCATGTTGATAATTTGAGTCCACGGCTTCGTGGGATCTGCTCCACACTCAGATCATTCCATGAGCTGTTACCAGCAAAAATCAGCATTTGTCTGACCGTGACACGGTCTTCCAGTCATCAAGCGTCCAACCGATATCATCATGGCCCCAGGAGAGGTGCTGAAGGTAATGTCGTGCTATTAGCAAAGGTACTCCCGTCGGTTTTCTGCTGACATAGCCCATTAACGCAAAATTTTGCCACACTCTCCTAATACATACATTTGTCGTACACCCCACAATTATTTATGTAGTTGTTTCAAATAGTGTTGCTCTTCTCTTAGCAACGACAACCCTTTGCAAATGCCACTGCTCTCAGTCCTTAAGTCAAGGCCGTTGACCACTGCATTATACACACTGAGAGGGTAATCCCTGATATCTGCTATTCTTGGTACACTCTTGACACTGTGGGTCTCAGAGTATTGAATTCTCTGATAATTTTCAAAGTGGAAAGTCCCATCCGTCTAGCTCCAACTACCATTCTGGGTTCAGAATCGGTTAATTCTCATCTGGAGGCCATAGTGACATCAGAAGCCTTCTCAAATGAACAACCTGACTACAAATGACAGCTCTGAAGAAAAGTGCTGTCTTATACCTTGTGTCCGTGTTACAATCTGTATATGTGCCTATTGCTATCCCATGACTTTTATCACCTCAGTGTATAAGAACTTCTCATGCATTATACAGGATGTTACAAAACGATACGGCCAAACTTTCAGGAAACATTTCTCACACACAAAGAAAGAAAATATGTTATGTGGACATGTGTCCGGAAACGCTTACTTTCCCTGTTAGAGCTCATTTTATTACTTCTTTTCAAATCACATTAATCATGGAATGGAAACACACAGCAACAGAGCGTACCCGCGTGACATCAAACACTTTGTTACAGGAAATGTTCAAAATGTCCTCCGATAGCGAGGATACATGCACACACCCTCCGTCGCACGGAATCCCTGATGCGCTGATGCAGCCCTGGAGAATGGCGTATTGTATCACAGCCGTCCACAATACGTGCACGAAGAGTCTGTACATTTGGTACTGGGGTTGTGTAGACAAGAGATTTCAAATGCCCCCATAAATGAAAGTCAAGAGGGTTGAGGTCAGGAGAGCGTGGAGGCCACGGAATTGGTCCGCCTCTACCAATACATCGGTCACCGAATCTGTTGTTGAGAAGTGTACGAACACTTCGACTGAAATGTGCAGGAGCTCCATCGTGCATGAACCACATGTATCGTACTTGTAAAGGCACATGTTCTAGCAGCACAGGTAGAGTATCCCGTATGAAATCATGATAATGTGCTCCATTGAGTGTAAATGGTAGAACATGGGGCCCAACAAGACATCACCAACAATGACTGCCCAAACGTTCACAGAAGATCTGTGTTGATGACGTGATTGCACAATTACGTGCTGATTCTCGTCAACCTACTCATGTTGATTGTGAAAATTTACAATTTGATCACGTTGGAATGAAGCCTCATCCGTAAAGAGAACATTTGCACTGAAATGAGGATTGACACATTGTTGGATGAACCATTCGCAGAAGTGTACCCGTGGAGGCCAATCGCTGCTGATAGTGCCTGCACACGCTGTACATGGTACGGAAACAACTGGTTCTCCCGTAGCACTCTCCATACAGTGACGTGGTCAACGTTACCTTGTACAGCAGCAACTTCTCTGACGCTGACATTAGGGTTATCGTCAACTGCACGAAGAATTGCCTCGTCCATTGCAGGTGTCCTTGTCGTTCTAGATCTCCCCCAGTCGTGAGTCATAGGCTGGAATGTTCCGTGCTCCCTAAGACGCCGATCAATTGCTTCAAACGTCTTCCTGTCGGGACACCTTCGTTCTGGAAATCTGTCTCGATACAAACGCACCGCGCGAGTGCTATTGCCCCGTGCTAATCCATACATCAAATGGGCATTCTTCCAACTCCGCATTTGTAAACGTTGCACTGACTGCAAAACCACATTCATGATGAATACTATCCTGTTGATACTACACAAGCACCGAAGTCAACATTACCTTCCTTCAATTGGGCCAAGTGGCGGTGAATCTAGGAAGCACAGTATATACTGAGGAAACTAAAATGAGCTCTAACATGGAAATTAAGCGTTTCCAGACTCATGTCCACATAACATCTTTTCTTTATTTGTGTGTGAGGAATGTTTCCTGAAAGTTTGGCCGTACCTTTTTGTAACACCCTGTAGATGAATTGCAAGCATTAGGCTATACTTCTTTATCAGAAAATTAATTAGCCTTTTGAATTATACACATTTTATGGACAGGATGAACTGTGATTTGAAATTGTTTCTGGATGTGTATATTTAAAGTAACTGAGTGAGCTGTATCGTTTTTGTGTCAACGCAGTTTATATCTCCAAACCTGATGCTCTCAGTATCCTGGATTCTTGTCTTCCTAGTACAGAATCGACAGCAGCCACCGGAATTTGTCATTGACAATTTTGGAGATCAAAATGACACTGTGCACAATAGGTCTGACACTAGAGCCATCATTGTTTACTGCTGCATTTCAATTAGATGACAAGTGCCTAACAGCAGTATCATTTGTACACGACCTCTTAAGTGACCGTGTATATGCTGGTCTGCCACAATGAATATTACTTGTTTACTCTATGGTGACTCTGGGAGCCAGCCTAATTATGCCTGGGCTCCCTGTATCCATTCTCAAATCATTTGTGATGTATAGGTGTACTACCAGCTCACAGTATGCTTGCATCTACATCATTCCCCAAAAACCGACCTTTCCATCCTGCTTGTTTGATCAAACATAAGCCAGCAGTTGTAAAATGTTGGGATGTGAATGTTGACTCAAATTGCTGGAACTTCTAATGAATCAGGACAATGTGAAACACTCACATTAAGCTCAATTATAGTACTCACATCATCAGAAAAGAGAACTGTTTTTGCCTCCTGGATATATGATAGAAGGTCATTTACATATACCAAGAACACCTTTTCTGAAAATACTGTTTCATTGTGTAGCACCACACATCCTGAGTTTCTTAACACTCTGCATCCATTTGGTTAGAAAGGTGAAAACTAGTTATTAGCAAGACTTCTGACACAGTAATATAATATTTGAGTTTCTTTAAGAGTATACTGTTAACACAATCAAATGCTTTTGATTAGTTTCAGAAAATGCCAGCTGGTTATTTTTTGTCATTTAAATCTTGTACAATCAGATTTATGATCTGAAAAATAACATGTTCTGTGGAGATACCCCATTCAGATTCCAAACTGAGATTGTTTAACTATCTTATATTGAGAGATATGTATTTGGTTCTTGCATATATCATTCGTTCCAGTACTTTTGAGAAAGAGGTATGTGGTGAGATTGATCACTAATTATTATATCTAATTGCTAGCTTTCTTGTAAACAGAACAAAACATAATGCAGAATGGAATGTAAGAGTGTGTGTGTGTGTGTGTGTGTGTGTGTGTGTGTGTGTGTGTGTGTGTGTGTGTGTGTGTGTGTGCATCTCTGTCATCTATTTTTTTCACAGAGGCCTTGTTGGCCGAACGTTTATTTTGTGACAGTCTTTTTGTTGTGCCTATCTGTGACTTAGCATCTCCACTATATGGTGAGTTGCATGTAATGTTTCTTGTAAATGGGCCTGACAACATCATAGCTTAGTCTGTTTGGAAATATCTCCTGTGACAGGGATATGCTACATATGTGTTGGAATACATTGTGTGCACAGTATTCAACAGACTATAACACACATTTTTTTCTATGAAAAATTGCCTTCACAATTCAGGCGTGTCTTATACTTGAAATAAGTATAAAAATGTCCAATGTCTGATACATTCCTGCCAGTATTAAAATGGCCATATATTTAATGCCACAGGAAACCTCCCTCTATCTGGCATCATTGGATTCAACTGACAGTGGCTGCTGCAAAGAACATGAGTTGCAGAGATTCAAGAGCTTGTTAACACTGTCTCCCTCCTGCCTCACCATCACAAATCCAGTACACTGTCCAGCTTATGATGTGTCATTGCAGTCTATGGTGCCAGAGAAATTGAACTGAAAGTGATATGTGTTATCAGTAACAGTGCAGTAGTTTTGTTAGTAGTTAGTTTTGTCATGTAAAGAAATAAAAGGTATTCCTTGGGAATGGCCATAAATTGAAAGAAATGGTATATGCAGAAGAACATGAAAACAGAGCATTTTTTTGGCCCTCCACCAACAGAAAAACTATTCATGATTGACAGGCTAGTAAAGAGGAACTGAAAAATATGAGGAAGATTAAACGTGCAGATAGCCGACTGAATGTAAAATTGCCAAAACTAGAAGATCACATATTGAAATGGTTTCAAGGACACCATCAAAATGGCATTGTAATTAATACAAAAGAGATTCAAACACATGCTTGTAAGCTATCACTACCGTGAAACTTTAAGGATGGAGTTGGTTGATGCTAAGGGTTTTTGAAGCATCACGGACTTACCAAGCAAATGGAAACCAAAATATTTCTGAAAATGTCACAAGAGTATGAAGAGAAAATATTATCTTTCCGTCACCTTTTTATTCAACATCAAAAGAAAACCACTGTAAAACTAAGCCAAATAGCAAATATGGATAAAACTCTTCTGATATTTCTGTGCCGAGTAACAGAACTGTTACTGTTAAAAGTGCTAAGACAGTAACTATAAAAACAAGTGGACAACAAAATGCTCACTTCACTGTTGTCATTTCATGTTGCATTGACAATACTAAACTTAATCCAATGATCATTTTCAATCACAAAACAATGCCAAAGCCCTTTTTAAATACTGCCAGGTGTTGTTCACGTACAGGACAAGGGTTGGATGAAAGGCTGGTATGAAATTATGGATTAACAGAGTGTGGGAGAGCAGGAATGATACTTTATAAAAGGAGAGTTCTCTTCTTGTGCTAGATCAGTTTAGAAGTCATTTGAAAAATTCTGTGAAAGAGAAACGCAATAGGGAAATACTGAGCTTGCTGTTATTTTAGGGAACTTACTTCACAATTTTAACTTCTTGATGATTCAATAAATAAACTATTTATATATGAGAGAGGAATGGAACAAATGGATGATGGATGAAATACAGAATGGATTCATGCTGAAGGGATCTTTAAAACAAACTGCAATGAAACAAGTGTGTGAGTGGATAAAACAGTCATGGTCTAAAGTGGGAGAAAGCATTATTGTTCAATCCCTCAAGGAGTGCGGCACAAGTAATGTACTCGATGGCAGAGAAGACCGTCTTATACATGAGGAGGACACTGATGAACAAGAAGAAGAAGATAGTTCAAATGGAGATTTTCAGGAATTGTAAAGGTCAGTTCGATTTTATAAGCTAATTTTTTTTGTCTGGCTTTGCAACCTAATAATAAAAATGTTATTTTTTTAAAAATGCTTATAAATTAAGGTGCTTCTTACAGTCGATAAAATATGGTATGTGAATAACTTGGATTATTTTTCAAACATACATCAGTCTACTGGTGGTCAAATTACTACCATTTTACGTGATAAGATGTAATGTAGTTTATATACAGGATGATTATAATTAAAGTTTCAGTTACAAAACACCGTAAAAATAAACACCTACTGCTCAGAATGATGTCAAATTTGAGCAAAATATTATCAAAGAAGGAGGAAATGTTATGGGTGGAAAATATTGATGTAAATATATTGATGTAAGTGGCAGAATGTGCAAAATGAACGACACAAGGTATATGGCTGTTCCTCAGTTTGTGTCTTGAGATGCTCAGCATGACTGTCTCAACGCCAAATTCCATGTTGCTGGTAAAGATCTTTTACAAAATTGGTGACTTCACACCAGCAGCTCTGATGAAGTTTTGGACACTTGAGGGTGTGAAAAAAGATGTTGGTCCAATGTCTACCAAGGGTCTTGAGAAAAGATTACAAAATTCGAAAAGATATACCAAGTGCAATGTGGAGGAGACAGGAACACAACTGACCTAAATCTACTTCTAAACAGACACTGCACAAGCCACCATACGGTATGTTATTGAGGGTACCCTGTTCCACTATTAGTTGCTCTCTCCCTTGTTCCACTCGAACAGAGCAAGGGAAAAATTACTGTCTATATGCCTCCATATAAGCCCTAATTTCTCGTACCTTATCTTCTCTGTCCTTACATGCAATGTATTTTGCCAGCAGTAGCATCGTTCAGCAGTCAGCTTCAAATACCGGTTCTCTAAATTTTGCCAATAGCGTTTCTCGAAAGGAACATCTCCTTCGTTCCAAGGATTCCCATTTGAGTTCCTGAAGCATCTCTGTACCACTTACATGTTGTTCGAACCTACTGCTGGTAACAAATCCATCAGCTCACTTCTGAACTGCTTCGATGTCTTCCTCCAATCCAATCTCATATGTGTCCCAAACACTTGAGCAGTACTCAAAAATAGGTCACACCAGCATCCTATATGTGGTCTCCTTTACATGTGGATCACCCTTTCTTAAAACTCTCCCAATAAACCGAAGTCAATTATTGGCCTTCCCTACCACAATTCTAGTCTGCCCGTTCACCACTTCATATCGTTTTGTGTTACACCGACATATTTAAACAACTTGACTGTGTCAGCAGCACACTCCTAATACTGTATTCAAACAGTTGTTGTTCTTACCCATCTACATTAACTTACATTTTTCCACATTCAGAGTTAGCCACCACTCCACACAATGATTAGAAATTTTGTCCAAGTTGCCTTATATCTTCTTGCAGTCACTCCAACATTTTACTGTACACTACAGCATCAACATCAAACAGCTGCTGATTGTTGTGTATCCTGTCCACCAAATCATGTATGTATATACAGGGTGTTACAAAAAGGAACGGCCAAACTTTCAGGAAACATTCTTCACACACAAATAGAGAAAAGATGTTATGTGGACATGTGTCCGTAAACGCTTAATTTCCATGTTAGAACTCATTTTAGTTTCGTCCACTCAATGGAGCACTTTATCATGATTTCATACAAGATGCTCTACTTGTGCTGCTAGAACATGTGCCTTTACAAGTACGACACAACATGTGGTTCGTGCACAATGGAGCTCCTGCACATTTCAGTCGAAGTTTTCGTATGCTTCTCAACAACAGATTCAGTGACTGATGGATTGGTAGAGGCGGGCCAATTCCATGGCCTCCACGCTCTCCTGACCTCAACCCTCTTGACTTTCATTTATGGGAGCATTTGAAAGCTCTTGTCTACGCAACCCCAGTACCAAATGTAGAGATTCATCATGCTCGTATTGTGGACGGCTGTGATACAATATGCCATTCTCCAGGGCTGCATCAGCGCTTCAAGGATTCCTGCAATGGAGGGTGGATGCATGTATCCTCGCTAACAGAGGACATTTTGAACATTTCGTGTAACAAAGTGTTTGAAGTCACGCTGGTACATTCTGTTGCTGTGTGTTTCCATTCCACGATTAATGTGATTTGAAGAGAAGTAATAAAATGAGCTCTAACATGGAAAGTAAGCATTTCCGGACACATGTACACATAACATATTTTCTTTCTTTGTGTGGGAGGAATGTTTCCTGAAAGTTTGGCTGTACCTTTTTGTAACACCCTGTATATTTTCTTTAATGTCCTCTCACACTCCCTTGACCTCAATCGAAGAAGTGGCCACAGCATTGCAGGAGTATTCTAGTGGTGGTGTGCAGACGTGCAGTGCAGGGGGAACTGTCCAAACTTTGGACATGTCTGTGAGTGTAATGCATAAAATTATATTAAACTTCCATCACAGCTGTCAGTCCAAAGCTACATATGTTCAGGGGTTGCTTCATACTGACCTACCAGTAAGAGAAATGTTTGCACTCAAATTCCTTGCTCGCTCAGAAGTGATCAATAAATGTCCATCGAACATTCTGTGGACAGATGAAGCCCATTTCCTTCTCCAAAAACATGCCAGTAGACAGAGTTCAGAATTCAGTCACACATCGACCGGTACTGCTTCATTCTGAAAAGGTGACTGTGTTGTGTTTGTTGACGTCATCGTGATAGACATTGTGATAGACATCCCTGGGCTTGTGAAGCAGCTGAATGGGTTGAAAATAAATAAATCGCCAGGTCCTGATGGGATTACAATTCGGTTTTACAGAAAGTATTCTACTGCATTGGCTCCTTACTTGGCTTGCATTTATTGCGAATCTCTTGCCCAACATAAAGTCCCGAGTGACTGGAAAAAATCGCAGGTGAAGTCTGTATGTAAGAAGGGTAGAAGGATGGATCCTCAAAATTACAGACCAATATCCTTAACATCGGTTTGTTGCAGGATTTTTGAACATATTCTCAGTTCGAATATAATGAATTTCCTTGAGACAGAGAAGTTGCTGTTCATGCATCAGCACGGCTTTAGAAAGCATTGCTCCTGCAAAACACAACTCTCCCTTTTTTCGCATGATATCTTGCGAACCATTGATGAAGGGTATCAGACAGATGCCATATTCCTTGACTTCTGGAAAGCGTTTGACTCGGTGCCCCACTGCAGACTCCTAACTAAGGTATGAGCATATGGGATTGGTTCCCAAATATGTGAATGGCTTGAAGACTTCTTAAGTAATAGAACCCAGCACATTGCCCTCTATGGTGAGTGTTCATCGGAGGTGAGGTATCATCTGGAGTGCCCCAGGGAAGTGTGGTAGGTCCGCTGTTGCTTTCTATCTACATAAATGATCTTTTGGATAGGGTGGATAGCAATGTGCGGCTTTTGCTGATAATGCTGTGGTGTACGGGAAGGTGTCGTCATTGAGTGACTGTAGGAGGATACAAGATGACTTGGACAGGATTTGTGATTGGTGTAAAGAGTGACAGCTAACTCTAAATATTGAAAATGTCAATTGATGCAGATGAATAGGAAAAAGAACCCCGTAATGTTTGAATACTTCATTAGTAGCGTAGCGCTTGACACAGTCACGTCGATTAAATATTTGGGCGTAACATTGCAGAGTGATATGAAGTGGGACAAGCATGTAATGGCAGTTGTGGGGAAGGCGGATAGTCGCCTTTGGTTCATTGGTAGAATTTTGGGAAGATGTGGTTCATCTGTGAAGGAGACCACTTATAAAACACTAATATGACCTATTCTTGAGTACTGCTCGAGCATTTGGGATCCCTATCAGGTCAGATTGAGGGAAGACGTAAAAGCAATTCAGAGGCAGGCTGCTAGATTTGTCTTGCACCATTCTCATGAGAATTAAAAACCAGTACCATTGTTGTTTATGTGGTTTGTGGCCTCAGGACAGCTAGAAACAAATTTTTCCCATATGATGTGGTATGAGCTTGCCTCAATGGATGGGCTTATCTAAATAACGGTGCCACAACTCTTGGCTGCCAAACTTGTGCAGTCATGCACACTGAACAGTAGAGTCAGAGTAATGCACAACTCAAACTATAGCCATCGTATGCAATTCATGTGTCATTTCTAGCCAAACCCATTCACACTATGATGTTGACAGTGTGATCTAGTGGAAATATTTTCATTAATCTCCCTCCACAGCCCCCCACCCCCTCCTTAACATTTCCCCTCTTATTTGATAACATTCCGTTCAGAATTGATGTCATTACGAGCAGCTATCCTTTTTCTACTGGAACTTCGATTACAATCACCCTTATTTACTTCAGTAAGGTTTGAATACAATTGAAATTAAACAGTGTTTGTTCTTTATTTTTATTTACATGTAATCAGAAATTTGCAAAAATATTTGCAGTGATTTTACATATTTTTTTATTAAAGTACAAAAATGGAATGGAAAATGGCACAGAAAATATATAAATATTTCAGTACACAGTAATTTCGAATTACTGGTAACATGGCAGTGATATGTTTCTCATTATGGCACATGTGAACACGTCAATACACTTAAGTTAAAACAGTTAATACCCAGGCAACAAATATTTGACACAATGCAAACATACATGTTACCATCATACAAAGGGAGTCTTTATGATACACATTACCTGCTTATTGTCATTATTTCCTGCAAATATTACTGATTAATACTCAAGTCTGATACAAAATTATTGGAAAAAGTTGGGTAGTTACAGTGTGAATTTCACATAATTAATGCAAATTTGTGATTAAAAGAACCATTAATTATATAACTGCTGCAGGTTTTTGAGTGTTGTAACCGGACGATACAGAAAATAACAATTGTTTTAACACAAAATGTTAAATGGATTGCAGATCACCTCAGATATATCATGATATTAAAAGATATATAAATATACAGGAACAAAATCAAAATTTGTTTTTTTCTGACATTTAGCACCATAGATTCTCAGCATCCTTCTTACAGATGTATAATTTTCTGTATAATATTATTTTTTAATTAAAGCTACAATAAAGAAGAGGAACTAAAAAAATTCCCTGTTAATTACAAATCCATACTTTTCTTCATTTTACTTGAAAACAGTCCTTTTCAATGCACTGCAATAACCACAAATGTCAATTGGTGTAGAGATTCTCAGACATGTTGAAAAATATTTTGTAAACTATTATTCATATTTCTGTATTTAATATTTATTATCACACTTTGACAAAAAAGGGAAACACTGGTAATAACTCACTTTATGATAGGGACAGGCAGTTTGCCCATTCCTTGGAAGAAGAAGAATTCATTTCACATAAGATTAAATTAGATACCCAATCAATTTACAACATAATAATTTGTAATGCCTTACAATTTGTAATTTCCCCCATTGTCAACAGAAAATGACATCAAAAGTTACTATCACAAAGTATCACTTTTGACAGAATCCCATCACTGAACAATGTGAACTATTCAGAATGCCAAACAGTATCACAGCAGTGCTGATATACTGAAATATATGGAACACCAATAATACAATCTGTGGTCATTTATTGGGAGTGCTCATAAGTTGTGAATGTTACAGGACAGCAGTGTACAAATCATTTCTGGCAGGTTCCAGCTCAGCTGTTAGGAAACGATATTTACAGTCGCACATCAGGTGACGGAAATGTCTGTTCGGCCGCTCAGATGAAACACACATTGCCAACTTCGATCCAGAACTTCTGGTCCGGCTGGCCGATGTCACGGAGGCCGATATCCGTGATGGGCAGTCTCACTGGCTTGTCTGTCGAATAGCTGATCACCGTCTGGGCCCACTCGGGTCTCTTGAACTGCAAAAACAAAATTACACTTCCTCACACAACAGACACAATCACACTACACATCACATGCTGCACAGTATCAGTGTAATACGTTATGGTTGCAAGGTACTGGACAGAAGAATCATAATGCTGGTCGAAACCAATCTGGAGGGACATCAGTTTGGGTTCTGGACACTTTTGAGGCATTACTGAGCCTATGGTTTATCTTAGAAAATAGTTTCTACAAACACAAACCTACATATAACTGCATGGTATAGAATTAGAGAAAGCTCTTCACTATGTTTACTGGAATACACTCTTTGAAATTCTGAAGGGAGCATTGGCAACATGCAGGAAGTGAAAATTTATCTACAACTCGCACAGAAACCAGATTGTAGTTACATGAGTCAAAGAACATGAAAGGGAAACAGTGATTTAGAAAGAAGTGAGAGAGTGTTGTAACTTCTCCCCGATGCTATTCAGTCTGCACATTGAGCAAACAGTAAAGGAGACGAAGGAGAAATTTGAAAAGGCAATTCAAACGAAAACTGAAGTTGATTGACAATATGACAGCAATGGACTTGCAAGGGCAACTGAATGGAATGGATAGTGTATTAAAAAGACATTACGAGATGATATCAACACAAGTAAAACAAGGTTATGGAATGTAGTCGAATTAAATCTGGTGATACTAAGGGAATTAGATTATGAAACAACACTTATAAGTAGTAGATGAGTTTGCTATTTGGGAGGCAAAATAACTGATGAGGGCTGAAGCAGGGTTGATGTAAAATGCATACTGGCAATAGAAAGAAAAGCCTTTCTCAAAAAGATAAATTTGTTAACACTGAATATAGATTTAAGTTTAGGGAGTCTGTGCTGAAGTTATTTGTCCAGAGTGTAGCATTGTAAAGAAGTGAAATGTGGATGATAAACAGCTCAGACAAGATGAGGATAACAAATTTTGAAATGTGGTGCCGCAGAAGAATGCTGGAGATTAGATGCTAGATTGTCAATGGCAAGGAAAGTGTTTCTGAAGAAAAGAAATTTGTTAACATCAAGTATTGATTTAGGTGTCAGGAAGCCGTTTCTGAAAGTATTTGTATGGAGTGTGGCCATGTATGGAAGTGAAACATGGACGATAAATAGTTTTAGACAAGAAGAGAATAGAAGCTTTCGAAATGTGGTGCTACAGAAGAACACTGAAGATTAGATGGGTAGACCAAATAGCTAATGAGGAGGTATTGAATACAATTGGGGAGAAGAGGAGTTTGTGGCACAACTTGACTAGAAGAAGGGATCGATTGGTAGGGCATGTTCTTAGGCATCAAGGGATCACCAATTTAGTATTGGAAGGCAGCATGGAGGGTAAAAATCGTAGAGGGAGACGAAGAGATGAATACACTAAGGAGATTCAGAAGGATGTAGGCTGCAGTAGGTACTGGGAGATGAAGAAGCTTGCACAGGATAGAGTAGCATGGAGAGCTGCATCAAACCAATCTCAGGACTGAAGACCACAACAACAACAACATTTACTAACTCATGAGGAGGGACTGAATCAACCTGGGTGGAAAATAAAGTTGCGGTATGATTTCAGTACAAGAAGGGATTGGATGACAAGACACATTCTGAGTATCAAAGAAGCTTCAATTTGGTAATGGAGTGAAGTGAAAGGGGGGGAGGGGAGGGGGGGTTAAAATTGTAGAGAGTCTTGCAGAGGATAGGGTAGTGTGGGGAGCTGCAACAAATCAGTCTTCGGACTGAAGACCACAATGACAACTTTATCCACTGATAGTAAGTTACTGACCAATTCCTTATCAAATGGCTTTCTTTCTTTCTCCTTGAATTTTCCCATTACTTGGAGTCAGATTTTTCTTTACATTACTTTGGATACTCATCAACCAGTTGGTTTGAGTTTTTCATATCCCTCTCCTCTTTGTAAGCATGGAAAGGCATATTTTAATGGCACAGTCATGTCTTCATTTCACATGACCATACCATCAGAGCCAGAATTCTGAGAGTTTTTCTACAGGGACAATTTTAACACAACCTCGTATAAATTCATTGCACACTTTGTCTTTGAATGTGAGTCCTCCCATCCATCGCCTCATGCATATTTCTCCTCTACAGAGCTTCTGTTTGTGAGTCTGTATTGATGCCTTAACTTCAGGGCCATACAACAGTGCTGGTCTTATATAGCTGTTTTATACATTTTGTCTTCGGTTTTTACAGGCAGTTTTGCATCACACAACCCCTAAAATATATGCACATTGTTCCAACTAGATGTTATTCTACGGTTTGTGTCTGTGTCAACTGATCAATTTTCTGGTATTCAATAGCATACTATACTATACAATAGTTCTGGTCTTATATAGCTGTTTTATACATTTGTCTTTGGTTTTTACAGGCTGTTTTGCATCACACAACCCCTGAAAAAATATGCACATTGTTCCAACTAGATGTTATTCTATGGTTTGTGTCTGCATCAACTGATCAGTTTTCTGGTATTCTTGACTCCAGGATCTGCGTCTCTAGCTGAGGTTGCTAACATATTACCGGGCAGTGACACTTGATATAGTTTACGCTGGTTTGAAGCATGGTGAAGGATGAAGGGAGCATGTAAAATTGTTCACATGACCAATAGGTCTAATTTAAGTAACTTAATATTATTTCTTCACAATATTTCTGTGTGTGCCAAATAAAGGGTTAAAAAAAGCACAGTCTCACATTTCACTAACCTGTATTTGATTGCTGTACAAAGAAGTAGAAAAGGAAGTTTTGTAATAGTATATCAGCAGTGCAGAATAAAGTATACTGCTGGTCAAGCAATTTAAAACAGTGGTTTTTATGCCATTTTGAAGAGGCAGGAGCAAAGAATGGATCATACTTATATAAGGCAATGCCAAAGGAAAGCAATTAATAAATTTACAAATTTTAAAAAAGACACAATTCCAGAGTGACAGCAATGCAGGTACACCAAATTAGTAGAGACGACTGGGTGTGCACAACCACAAGGCACATGAGGTGACAGTTCCTACAAACTTACCCGACAGTCGTCATCGGTGACCTCGTAGCGCACCCTCTGGTTGCCCCGCGGGGTAATCTCTATGTCGTTCCAGGCGAGCAGCTTGAGGCCCTTGCGGTAGGTCCTCTTGGCCGAGTCGAAGTACGCAACCGAGTTGAGACAGTGGTAGGTGATGTTCTGCTGCGCCTCCACCGACAGCAGCTGCAGGAATCCCAGCTGGTTGCTGTCCGCCTTGTACGTCATCTGCAATGGCCATTTGTGCAGCTGATTAAACTGTGCTCCCACCTGGTTCACACTATGTATATTTTTTGCTCCTTAAATTCATAGTGAGGGATGTAGAACAGGTGATATGACAAGAATACGTAATACACATTTACAAAAAAATTTTAAAAAAATATGTAAGTGCTCCATCAACAGATCCCAAGTAGCCTGCCTCCATGATTCAAATCCTGGCGGTGGAAAAGATTTTGACTGCCGGTATTTGGCCGGCAAGGGGGAGGAGAGGTGGTGGTGTAAAGTTCCTGATCACCAGGCCTTGTGCCAATGTCCTGGTTTAAAAACCAAACATCCACACAGTGTCTCAGAAAGTGAGAGAACATGACATCATTGATTGTGATCCATCTGCCAGTTGCGGATGTTAAGCTTGACGGCTGCCCTGGTGCTATTCACGAGGAGTAGGTTATGTGCCACCTCCAAATTTCACACTCTTCTTTCTCAGATCATCAACATCACTACCATCATCACACACACACACACACACACACACACACACACACACAAACAAACATTAATAGAAATATTACAAGGAGCATGTTGTAAATAAATAAACAAAAAAAAAAAAAAAAAAAAAAAAACAGATTCTAAGTGAAATCATTGTCATGGATGTGGAATAAGTGAATAATTAGAAACATATTTTCACTGTTGAGCAATATTTGTTGATTTTCTATTCCACCTACATCAAGAAGACACGTGATTTGAGTTGTAATTAAAATACTGAGAAAAGATGTTTAAAATATTTAGAGGCACTATAGAGATCAATTTGAGAGCTTTTATGTTATACTTCTAGGAGGGACTTTGGAGGGACTTTCTGTTACAACAAGGAGCGCAAATTCAGACTTAAAATGTCCGATGCTAATCAATTTAAATTAACACTGCAATCACAGTTTAAGATATGCAGTGGTGAATCAAAAATTATGAAAAGGCTGGACTGTTACTCCCCACAAAGAGGGCGTGTTGAGTCGCAGACACGCACAGTGTAAAGACTGTTACACACTAATGTTTCAGTCAGAGCCTTCTTCAGAAAGGAAATTAAAATACACACATACGCATTCACACAAGCAGGCACACCTCATGCACATTGTCTCCAGTTGCTATGGCCAGACTGCAACTGTGGTTTGGGGGGGGGGGGGGGGAGGGGAGGGGAGGGGGGGAGTGATATCAAGGTACAGGTGGGGGAGAGGAAGCCGGGAGGGGAGGGGGGAAGAGCGCTGTCTGACAGAGTGTCCGATTACTGTAGAATGCGGCAGCACAACACTGCCACGAGCAGCATCAGGAAGCTGTGTGAATACTCCCACTGGGAGGAGAAAAAGATGATTTTGAGGGTTCCATCTCGGTCCCACGAGCAGCTATGTCCCCTCAGACAGAGCCCCACATGCCTGAGTAAGCCTTATACAACTGAGGTGCGGCAGGTTCCCCAGAGGATGCCTGCTAATGACTGTTCCACCTCAACAGCCATGCATCCCATCAGCGAGCAGCACATCTTGAGATTCATGGTTTTTTATAGAGGTTTATCCTGTCCTCGCAATCCGGGCAGTCAAGCCAAGATCCACATTCCCTGGGACACACAACATTCCACTGCCGCACCATGCGGTGGTTGTTGAAGCGTGCCCAGAGCTTATGGTGACAGTCAATTGGCAGCACTTACCAGTCCCCAGCTCAGTAGCTCCATGGTTGCCAAGCCCGTACCCAGCAAATCAATGCTAAGTGCCTAAGGGCAGTTGTCTAAGAAGTGTGTGTGTTGGAGATGGGGGGGGGGGGGGGGGGGAGGGTTAGGGGAACTGGGAGCAGGAAAGGACAGGAGCAGAGAGGGGAATAGACTGCTGAGGGTGAGGAGGCATGAGCTGAGAGGACATGATAGGACAGAAGGGGTGGAAGGAAACTGATGGCTGGATGGTGTGTTACCATAGGTTGATGCTGGAATAACTTTAGGAGTGAAAAATGTTTTGGGGTGGTCCACTTTGCTCTTAGTCACGTTTTGGGGGTGGAAGTTCACCCTGGTGGACAGTCGGGTGGCAGTTATACCAATTTAAAAAAAGAAGCTTCACTGTGGTTGCACCAGAGCTGGTATGTGACATGGATGCTTTCACAAGTGGCCTGGTCTCTGATATTGTAAGATAAGTTGCTGACAGGACTGGTACAGGAAGTGTTCTGTGGGTGGACTGGACAGACCTTGCACCTGTGTCCGCTGCAGGTACATCATTCTCGTGGCATAGGGATTGGGACTGGCAGTGGCATAGGGGTGGACTAAGATGCTGTGGAGTTTTGAGTGGGTGATGGAACAACACTTTAGTAATGGTGGAAAGGATCTCGGGTAGGATGTCCGTCATTTCAGGGCATGATGACAGTTAATAACCAAAGCATTGCTGTAGGATATGGTTCGGTTGTTCCAAATATTGGATCACGAGGGGGTGGTGGTGGGAGGATTGGGGATGTGTGGGGATATGGCACAGGAAATCTGGTTGCCAACTAGGTCTGGGGCACAGGGCCTGTATGTGAAGGGCAGGATATGGACCAGGGAATTATTGTTGCTGCAGATATGCTGTCTCCAGATGGCCGGGCTGGATGGGAGGGATTTTTTTGGGTGGAAGGGATGGCAGCTGTTGAAATGCAGGTACTGTTGGTTTTGGTGGGTTTAATGTGAACAGATGTGTGTATGGAGCCATCAGAGAGGAGGAGGTGAAAGTCCAGGAAGGTGTGCTACCATCCTTCCAAACCAAAAAATTCTTCCCATAGCTGACGACAGCATATGTGCAGTGACAAGAACCTCCTTGTCCAGTATGCTAGGCATCTCACAAAGTCCTTCACAGACACTATCCCCCAGACCTAGTCTGCAAAAACATTTCCCAAGCCATATCCTCCCCCCCCCCCCCCCAAATCCTCCCACTAACCCCAAGAACCAGCTAAAAAGGAGCGCCTTCTTTGTCACCCAATATCACCCCAGACAGTAACAATTGAACCACATCTTTTGTGAGGGATTCAATGACCTATCATCATGCACTGAAATGAGACATTCTATCCAAGATCCTTCCCACTCCTCCTAAAGTGGTGTTCCGTCACCCACTCAGCCTCCAAGACAAACTATCCCATTCCTATACCACTCCCAATCCCAATACCTTGCCACAAGGATCAATTTCCCATTGGAACACTCAGGTGCAAGACCTGCCCAATCCACCCACCCAGCACTTCCTGCTCCAGTACTGTCACAGGATTATTGCACCGTATCAGAAGCTGGGCCACATGTGAAAGCAACCATGTCATGCTGCAATCACTGCACAGTTTTTTATATCAGTATGACTAGCAATCACCGCCACCACTGAACTGTGGCCGAGAGCATCGCAGACCACCCTGTGGCACATTATACTGCTGAACATAACTTGCTTCATTTCAATGGCTGCTTCACAGGCCAAACCATCTGAAGCTTCCCCTCCACCACCACCTTTTCTGAACTGCGCAGACGGGAGTTCTCCTTGCAACACATTCTCCTCTCCAGAAATTATCCCAGTCTCAATCTACAGTAACATATTGCCCCACATCCACTACCTACAGTTTCCACCCCATCTGCCCTGTCACCTCCTCCCTATTCAGGTGCCCTCATCTTCATTATCGTATTTACTCAAATCTAAGTCGCACTCGAATCTAAGCTGCATGTAAAAAATGAGACTCGAAATAAAGGAAAAAAAAAAATTTCCTAAATCTAAGCCACACCTGAAATTTGAGACTCAAAATTCAAGGGGAGATAAAAGTTTTAGGCTCCACCTCCAAATCGAAACAAAGTTGGTCCATTATAATATGAGACACAATTTAGGTTGAATGAATGATGATACAGCTACAGTACATTGGTTTGAGTCATAAGCTTAGCAGTTAAGCTTTACCAGGTAGCCATTGCTATGTGTCAGGTGCTCCGTCCGTATTTATATGGGTACCCTTCCTTTTTCACGTTCTTCGTCTGGTTTGAATTGATTGATTATTTTTCTTTGGTCTGATAAGTGCAGTTCTCTTTGTTGTAGGTGTTGACGTCACTCTAAACTGAAAATGCATTACTGTATTGTGTCATGCATTGTTTGTCGCTTTCTGATAATGAGTGTTTACGGCTTGTTGCCGCTCACCGCATGGCTTGCTTTTGTGCACGGTACTACCGCTTACAATTAAAAAAAAATAAAAAATAAAGAGGAATCGTCTCTTCAGCGAAACAATGGCAAGAGATTGCTATTTGTTGTTACTTACACTGCTGCTTGCTTTGATAATGATCAACAAGAACCAAATAATAGACTGTGTATGATAGAAGATGTTCTGAACGAGAGTTTAGCGAAAAATTTTCTCCGTTTGAAAATCTTTGCAGACGCCTCTTTAGTACATTACATTCTGCACAGAAATTAATCATCTTAGATTTAAAAATTCAGTCAATTTCCGTGCTTCATTTCTGACTGTATCACTATTAGGCATAAGAATAATACGAATATAAACATGACGTGATATGTGTATTCTTCTGCGTTTGCTGTTGTCTCCCTCTAGTTTCGAAGTTTATTAGGCAAACAGAATTTAAATGCAAACACGAAAGAATACATGACAAAATGTTTATATTCGTATTATTCTTATTGTGAAGAGAATACTGCATGTGATTCACAATTCATAAAAGTTCCTATTAGCAACCATCTCTTCTCACAGGTAGGAACAAAATCAGAACATAGAGTTTCCCATATTGACAAACATCCCAAACAGTCTTTTCAGTTAAACTTTCATAGTACATTGAAATGCAGCTACATTCGAAGATGAACAATACGAAATTTGTATTTACTTCGTTGGATAATGTACAAAAATGAAGTGGTCGAAACTCGGGGCAGAGAAAAAAGCTCGTCTCCCACCGTTTTTTTTAAATTTATTTACTGACGCAGAGGTTTTGGCGCCAGTATTTATATTTGTGGCTGCAAAGCACGCCTGTTTAGCACTACATATATTCAATAGCATAAGTTAGTTGTGACGGCACCTACCAACATTTTTCAGAACCTCCACTTACTTTGCACTTGATTCTCAGCCGCAGGCGGTTTTTTGGATTACAAAAACCGGAAAGAAAGTGCAGCTTAGATTCGAGTAAATACAGTATGTGCTGCCCTCTACCAATCATCTATCCGTCCTGCCCCTTCCCTGTGCCTCTCCTTTCCCACTCTCCATGAGCGCCCCCCCCCCCCCCCCCCCCAATCCCAACTCCCTGCCTCAAAACCTCCCAAAGCTGCACCTGCATTCTTCTCATGCTTCAATCTAGTTCCTGCATACTACGCTACACAGCGCTCTTCTCCTTCCCACCACCATATTGTCCTATCCCTCCACCTTCCCTTCAGATGGCCAGGGTGTATCTGCAAGTGAAAGTATCATCTTTACGGTGATTTGCAATCTATCCTGTTCCTAATATTGTTGATAATAATGTAAGTTTTGAAACAGCCTCTTGCATTTTTCAGCTTCTGGTTCTCTATTTTTAAGGACTTCATTATTTCTACTTACACTTAAAATTCTATATAGGGTACTTAGACTGCTGAAAATCGACATATTATAAAATACATCAAATATTTACCTTTATGCCTCCCTCAATCTCACTGAGCCACACCTCCTGTTCATGTCCTATGTATGACACTTCTGGTGTCTTCTCCGGACTCGGTTTGACACATGTCGCTTTCGTGTCGGCATTGCAGTACACTAAGATGGCATCTCTCACGTCACCCTCATTAGGATCTATCCAGTAGTCACCTGTGGAAGACAGGACACAGTGTTAGTATTTGTTCTGACAGGGTGTGAAAGCGATATTTAGCTTATACAAAAAACTGTCACATGGTTCTGACAGGGTGTGAAAGCGATATTTAGCTTATACAAAAAACTGTCACATGTGGAAATTGCTAATCAACTGATGCTGCAAATTTCATTATGAAAATTTTACAAGGCAGATGTAAAGCTCATAAAGTATTTTTCATAGACCACTATGGAATTTGTATTCTTATAGTAAATAAAATTCACCTCTGCTACAGTATCTTTTATTGAAGGCAATTGTTTTCAGGTGCTTCATCCTCCATGTTCAGGCATCTGTCAAACATGTTATGGAAGGGAAGCAGTAGGTGAGAAGGCAGTGAGACATAGTTGTAATCTATGCATCTCATTACTGAGTCTGTATAATTGACAACAGTCAATGAAACCAAGAAGAAATACAAGCTATGAGGTTGGTGGTAACAATCTGAGATGCCAAAGGACTTGGAAGATCAATTGAACAGAATGTATAGTGTCTTGAAAAAAGGTTATAAGAATGATGTCAACAAAAGTAAAACACAGATCAAAGAATAATTTTGAAATACAAACCTGATGCGAAGGGAATTAGATGAGGAAGTGAAATGCTAGCAGTGGTGAATGAGGTTTGTTATTTGGGCTGTGAAATAACTGATGATAGCCAATGTAGAAAAAACATAAAATGTTAGCTAACAATGAGAAGCAAAGCATTGATATAAGAATGTAGGCTTCCGTGGCTGGTGTCATAGTGATTACAATTCTTCTCGGTATTATGCCACGTCATTGCTAAAAACTAACAACTGTAATAAACTAAAACAGACATTTTGGCTGAATTGCAACAGCCTTCCTCAGGGCATTTCTTAAAAAGAGAATATTTATTTATTTATTTAGCTGATCTGTTTAGGGCCCTCAATCCCTCTCTTACACTGGACCATGGTGTCACACATACAGTACCTTTTTTTACATCATAGTTACCTAAGAAATAACAATTTTAAAATAAGAGATGGTATTAAAATAATTTGAGTGTCTGCAGAGACTATGTGAGTAAGCAATACTGGTATGAACTAATAAAGTTAATGCTGGAGGTACTTCTACCACTGCTGCTGCCACTAATAACAATAACAACAATAATAATAATAATAATAATAACTATAATGGTAGCAGCAGGTATAAAAAGAATTTGTGGGTGTACAAAATAGATGTTTCCTGATATTTTGAGTTCTGGGGAAATGAAATTTAAGGAGACTCTACCAGCAAAAAATACTGGGGAATCTGGTTAGAAAGAAGAATGTACAAGGGTAACAAGTGTATACAGGGATGATGGTAAATGACATATCTACTAAAGCAACAATAATGATTACCATCTTCTGAAGTTGGAGATGTTGTTTCCAATACCTACTCCAAACTTTTCTTTTGTTTCCTTTATTGCTTGCTCCATATACAGATTGAATAACATCAGGGATAGACTACAACCCTGTCTCACGCCCTTCCCAGCCACTGCTTCCCTTTCATACCCCTCGACTCTTATAACTGCCATCTGCTTTCTGTACAAATTGTAAATAGCCTTTCGCTCCCTGTATTGTACTCCTGCCACCAGAATTTGAAAGAGAGTATTCCAATCAACATTGTCAAAAGCTTTCTGTATAGAATTCTTCAAAAATTGTGAGGCAAAATTGAATATTTACAGTCCAATCAAAAAATATTGGTTCCTGTATATAATTACTAGAATTGGAACACCAAGCAGCGATTTTCTCATCATGAAGTGGATTAATTTTCTTATCGTGAAATGGATGCACAAATATCTCGAGAGGATTCGTCACCAGCCAACACCTGATGTACTACAAATTAACATGACCGAATAAATGATACCATACCTCATCTGATGTGAAATATGACATTTAGTCTGTCTGTCCACCGACGACATTTTCAAGAAGCCAGTTGCAATAATCAGTTTGTTTTGGTTTCTTTGTCAACTTCAGTTGTTACACAGTTGTAACGCAGTTTTGTTTCAATTTTATTTTGAGAAGCATTTTACAAGAAGACACATAGTTAACACCATATTGTTGGGATAACTCACATACTGATTTTTTTCGACAGGCACTAATCTTTATTTCAGTACCAGCAGTGACCTATTAGAGTCCTAATGGAATGTTGCCCGTTTTGTTCTGTATTTGAAACTGAATCTCTTGTACACTATTTTTAATTAATGCTAATTTTCACTGGGATACTGGAACTCAGAAATTTTTCCATAAACACTTGACAAGTTTCTTCAAATGATGGAAAAGCAACATAGACCTGAACTATAGCTATTCTCTCCCAGACTGAATAAGATATTTTACAGAAGCGTAACTGCACTTATAATACTGAACTGCAATGAAACATATACTGGACTGACACATCACTGTCTGACGAGCAACAGCAACAGTCAATACTAATATATACATCCGCTAGTTGCACTAGTTGTCTGAGAGTCTTTTACACGATCTTCATAAAACCCCGAAGGTCTCGCTGAACATGGAGAGTAACTAATGTCAAAATGAACCTCCTTAAAACAATTTGATATGAGACACTTGAGATCTACAGAGCTAGGAAACAACCCCAAATTGATCTACAAAAGCAGTTAAGCTACAGTGCATCCACACTATGTGATATTTTGGAATATCCTCTTGTTCTCTAATGTCACGAGTTTAGTTTGCATTTACAAACAGTGAAATTGATATTTATTTAGATTAATTTGCCTAATTATGTGGATTAAAGTGCACTTACAGTGTTGGCAGTTTTTATGTGATGTGCAGCTGTTGGTAAAAGCATGATAAATCAAGGAAAACGAGATGACTAATCATGAGTGAGATGTTGATAGCCAATGAGAATGTTATTCCTCATTTCTTTTGCTTCACAAAGTAAGTGATATTTTTTTTTTCACTCACAGGACTAAGTATTGATATTATTAGTGTACATCATACAGAAAACATATTTGAAAATTACTGATAAATGTTTCTGACAACAAACATTTTAAATATCACTGTGGCTCATCTCTAAGTGCACTTCAGCACACTTCTAGTGTTACAAAAGTGTTGCAATTTTTAAAGTTTACTTTTGGTGTCTGCAGTTTTTCACAGCATACTAATACCCACATGGGTTTGTGTGTTTGTGTTGAACAATCATATTTACAGTCTTGCTTGCCAAACATACTTTGCTGACCCCCCTTCTTTTTACTAATAGAACTGCATCCATCAAATCAGTCTTCAAACGGAAGACTGTAACACTTTTGTCTGCACACATCGAGCTAATAAGATCAATCTTGTAAACTATTTATAAGTGCTGACATAGATAATACTATACAGGTTCGTCTGAAACTAACCACTAGGCTTATCTGGATGTGCGAGGAAGAGATCCCTGCACGTTTTTGCCGGGAACGACTTCTCTCCATCTGGTTTCTTGAAGCGCTCGAATGACCTCTTCAGGTGTTCGTAGGCTTGCATCACCAACTCGCGACGTGACTCTTCACTGATGTCCTTGCTGAAGATTCGAGCCGGCTCATCACCGCTCAGTGGGTCAGGGCCCTGTGAGCATCACATCGCACAAAGTAAATGAATTGTCCAACTGTGGTATTTTCTTCCTTTTGTTTACAAAAACAAGGGTGCATAGATCATGTTGTTAAAGATGTATGCTTCAAGATGCAAGCATCATTCACAAATAATAATAATAATATTAATAAGTTTCAAAATAGCTATCCATAATTATTGGTAACAAAACAGTTTACTTCTAGTAACAAGAGTTTTACAACTAAATGACTGAGCTTATTTGTCTTTTTTATGGTAAGATTGGAAAATGAATGGAAAAGAAAGAGTAGGAGACATGATTCGAGACTTTCTTAAATGGATGTACCAAGGTAACATAAACAGAAAGGATGTGCAATCAAAGATGTATAGACAACAATAATTTAGAGTGTTTCTTAATTTGGCATTCCTTGTTTACCTTTGTAAGTTCAAAAAAAATTATATAATTAAACACACTGGTCTACCATTTTCTTTGTATCTATTTTTTAGATATCCAGTGCCCACTACATTCTTTTCAGTGGTATGGTACATTCTGATAAGAGCCTTCCATTAAGCCTTAAGTCTTCTTTAAGTGTCCGAAATTAACACAGTGCTTCTTCAGTCTTCGTGACTTTCATTTCAATTTACTGTGAGCTAAATTTGGTTCATTGCACTTTTGATAATGGGTCAGTTCAGTTGCATAAGAAACAATTTGCATGGTCTTGTACAGGGCACAGACAGAGATAAAGTAACATTTTGTAAGAAGAAAAAGTTGTGGAGGTTTGGCAATGTGAGAACAAATGGTACAGATACATGCTTTTCACAGTAACAATATGATGACACAAAACAGGCACGTAGCTCCCTGTGAAAGTAGAGAAGTTATTGGATACTGCTTCTGCCTTTTATGCAAAACACTGTTTCTTTTTTCTCATTACCCAATCATGATTCAACATCTCTGTGCCATCCTCAGTAGTTTTGTTTATTGAAAAATGAGGCCTAAAAACAGTTTTTGTTTGTTTTTGTTCTTACCTTGATTTTACATTACATGGTTTTGCACTACCATCTGTATGGTGCCCTGCAATGACAGCTTGTCATCTGCAAACTAAACAATGTAAATGTGAATTTTATCAGCGATTTTACACCTCTCTTGATTTTTAAAAATGTGATTTTGGTGTGGCAAAATGTCTTATGTATATGTTTGTTATTACTCATATTTCTTTGTGACAGATCCTCCTTTTGCATTCTGAGAGCACCGAACACAAATATTAAATGTATTTTCTATAATTTTTGTTTAACAAATGGATTTTCACTTAGCAAAACATGGTGCAAACAACGTTGTGTGTCGTAACCCTATCGGTGTTCACTTGTTCCTGAGCAAGTTTGATGCCGAATTTGAATTTTGTTTAATTCTCTCTCTCTCTCTCTCTCTCTCTCTCTCTCTGTGTGTGTGTGTGTGTTTGTGTGTGTGTGTGTGTGTGTGTGTGTGTGTGTGTGTGTGTAAGATCCTTTAGCTGTTTGTGTTGCCTATTCTGTACATTTCCTTTAATGTGTGTATTCATGTAAAACTTGTTTTCCTTCTGTATGTTTAACTTCTTCTATTATAAATTTGTGGTACAGGCAGTTGCTGGATTTCAGAACTTTTAAATCTGTTGCTACTGTAGTCGGTTGGTGGTTATGGGCTATCAGGTAGTCAGCAAATGTGCTAAAGATGTTGTTACCTTTTAGGGCTCTGAGGGGTTCTGAGTATCTTGTTTTGAAATTCTTGCATGTTTGATGTATACTGACTGGCAAGTGTCACATGTGATTCTTATATTCCTGAGCTGTTGAATTTACATGTGGGTGTCTCCTTTGTCCCAAGTTTTTTACGTGTTGTGTTGTGTTGTCTGTCCTATACGCTATCTGAAGTCCCTGTTTCTTTAATATGTTGCCTATTTTTTTGTTATTGTAGATGAGTAAGTGCCATTTTGTTTTGTGTGTGTGTTGTTGCACTGTTGTGCCTTGCATTTTGTCACTGTTTGTGTGTTGTTTTGTTCTGTGTTGTGTAAAGTTTTGTATGTGTGTGTGGTGTGTTTGTCCTTCACTGTTCACAAATTTTTGCACCTGGGTCTTGTAACCATTTCCACTCCAATTTTATTTTTTTTATTGTGTTTAGCTCCTGTGTGTAATTCTGTTTGCTTATGGGTGTTCTGTTCAATCTGTGGAGCATGAATCTGAAGCTTGCTTGCTTGTGTGCCAGCAAGTGGCCCAATAACATTGTAAATTGTGATGCTATCAGTGCAGGACACCATACAGTTACAACCTCAGTTACAACCTAAAATATGTTCACTTTTTACAGTATTTTGATAAACAGAACCCATTGATGATGGCACAGAATGCCAAAACATGTTTAGGTAATAAATAGAGTAGGTTTGTCATGAGCATAGAGCTTTTAAGAACTGCTTCAGACTGCTTAAATGCACAAAGGCAAATGAGTAATCTACAAGAAAATACAAAAGAACATTTTGGAAAAAAAATAGAAGTGCAACAGGAACAGATAGTGGGGCTAGAGTTGGTAGATGACAATGACAGTTCTTGTAGCTGGTAGTAATTTTGAGCAGTGAAAGAGAAGAGGTGCAGGCGAGGACACAGGTTAGAAAATGTAAAGCAACCATTGAAGATATTTGGTTTAATACGTATGAATAAAATGAAAGCTAAATGTAAACACTGCAGCTTAGGCTTGACTGTGACCATTACAAATATCAGTGGAAACTACAAAATGCTGTATGCAGGCAGAATTATTATTCTTCCCCTGAAGTGTTTTAATTTGGTGGAGTTCTGTCGATTTATAAGGCATGGTCAATTTGTATGTACAACTTAAGGACAATCAGTTACTTGTCTTCTGATTTTTGACAGTGTCACAATTTTAGAAAAAGGCTCAAAATTATATGGATGCTTTTGTTGCATGGGTGAAGAGTAATATAAACACTTTTTTGCTGGTCATGGGCCACAAAGTTAGTTCAATTTTATTAGACTGTGGCACATATCCCAGTCACCATAAGATACACTGAAGACAATAAGGCAAATGTATGCAAGCAGTAATGACATGATAACTGAGTGTGAGAGTAGCATTGCAGTATTTAAACAGGCACTCGCCCGTGACGGGCTCCATCGGAAGCTCACATTATTGCCCTGTCGTGGTGCACTCTCGCAGATGACAATACACTGCTAATGCGTAAAGCTTTCAAGTGTGTGCGTCCATTACTTCAGGCTTCCTTTTCAGTCATATTTACATCACATATGCTTTCTGTAAACTGAAATTGGCATTATTGTTTTTATGTTCTATTGTGCATCCTAGCTTCTAACGCACCATATTTGCTAAGTTCAGTTTAAAGAAAGTGTATGTGATGTAAGAACCGCTGGAAAACAAGCCTTTGGTCACTAAAACACGTTTTCTGCTGCGAGAGAGTACCACATGTTACCCAAAAGTAGTACATACAAATTGTTCATGACTTGTAAATGGATACAAGTACACCTTCTGATGGAGGTGTATAATCCTGTGAAATGCATGGTGAGAAGAATAAAATATGTGAATGGTTGCAGTATTGTGTTTTCATCTGACAATATGAGAGACAGGACTAGTGTATCATAGTATGAAATGAAAACAGGTATTGAGCTAAATTATCTGTGGGACGTTTATGGTTTCTTGTAGTTATCAGTTGCACAATTTCTTAAACAGTACACACAAATATTATTGCACTATAAAAGCAATCAAAAATACATTTTCTCTCTATAATGCTAATGAGGTCTTCAGTTCAAAGAGCAGTTTCATGCAGCCTTCCAAGTGAAAGACTTCATTTCAGCGAAGCTACTGCAACCTACATCCATTTCCACCTGTTAAGTGTATTCAAGCCTTAGCCTTCTACACTTTTAATCTCCTCCCTGACAGTTCCCATCAATACAGAATGAAGCCTTGATGCCTCAGGATATGTCCTATCATCCAATCCTTTCTTTTAGTCAAGTCTTGCCATAAATTGCTTTTTCCCCCTATTCAATTCAGGACCTCCTCATCGGTTACTTGAGCTACCTATTTAATCTTCAGCATTCCTCTGTAGCATTACATTTCAAAAGCTGCTTTTTTTTGTCTAAACTGCTTATTATCCATGCCTCACCTCTGCACAAGGTTACACTCCTTACAAATACCTCCATAGAGGACTTCCTAATACTTACGTAAATATTGTGTGTTAACAAATTTCCCTTTCTCAGGAATGCTTTTCTGCTAATGCCACTCATCATTTTATATCCCCTCTAATTTGGGAATTGTCAACTGTTTTGCAACCCAAATTACTTTCATTGTTTCATTCCCTAACCTAATTCCTTCAACATCACTGGATTTAATTCAACTATATTCCATTAACCTCATTTTATTTTTCTTAATATTCATCTTATAACCTCTTTTCAAGACACTATCCATTCCACTCAATTGCTCCTCTAAGACTTTTGATGCCTGTGACAGAATTAGGTCTTCTGATGCTTGTGACAGAATTAGAATGTCATTAGCAAACCTCAAAGTTTTTCCTTTTCCAAATTTCTCCTTGATTTCCTTCACTTCTTGCTCAATGTATAGATTGACTAATATCTGGGATAGGCTACAATCTTATCTCACTCCCTTTTGAAGCACTGCTTCATTTTCATGTGCTTCAACTCATGACTTCAGTCTTGTTTCAGTACATATTGTACATAATCTTTCACTTCCTTTATTTCATCTAACATTTTATAGAGTTTATCTAAAAACAAAGATGATGTGACTTACCAAACAAAAGTGCTGGCAGGTCGATAGACACACAAACAAACACAAACATACACACAAAATTCAAGCTTTCGAAACCGGCGGTTGCTTCGCCAGGAAAGAGGGAAGGAGAGGGAAAGATGAAAGGATGTGGGTTTTAAGGGAGAGGGTAAGGAGTCATTCCAATCCCGGGAGTGGAAAGACTTACCTTAGGGGGAAAAAAGGATAGGTATACACTCACACACACACATGTCCATCCGCACATACACTGGGTATACTAACTACTGCCTCTCAGTATATTTACTCCTTAATGAAATTTGTCCTAAATAATATATCTCTTTTTCCAACAAACAGCTCAGTTTATACATACAATACCAGGAACAAAAATGATCTGCACAAGGACTTAAAAGCACTTACTTTAGTTCAAAAAGGGGTCCACTACTCAGGAACACTCATCTTCAATAATTTGCCAGCAAACATAAAAAATTTAGTTACAAATAGAGATCAGTTTAAAAGGAGCCTGAAAGACTTACTAGTGGCCAACTCCTTCTACTCCATTGACGAATTTTTTAATAGAAACAAATGATGTGTTGTATATATTTATACTATTAGTATTGTTAGTACAGGTTAAAAAAAAACAAAAAAAAAAAAAAGGGTGATATGTTCCACATCCACGAGGATCTCCTCAACACGGATCTATGGAACGAAAACTAAAAAACTAATCTAATCTAATCTAAACAGACACAAGCAGACATTTTATAGAGTTTGTCACTTAAATAGACATGTCATTGTCATTTCCCACTTACAGCACAACAAAGCGAGGGATCTGTTAGTAGCTAAAGTTTGAACTTGCAATAAATAATGGTACCCCCAGTGAAATGGCAGTAAGGAGTTAGAGGGAACACCATTTGCACTCTGTGCGTATGCCAGGAGGCCTCATTCACTGTGCTGAATAGGCTGTTTCAGCAGCCATTGCGTGAACAGAAACAACCAACTATAAATTGTGGGGCACATTGGAACAAACAAGATGCAACGGAAGCCCGCAAGCCTCTCCACCCCCCCCCCCCACCCCCCCCCCCCCTCCACACCACCACCAGCCCTCCCCCTCCGAGCATCCAGGGAAAAAAGAAAATATAGTGCAATCAGGTGTTTTTGTACCCCTCTCCCACAAAGAAAGATTTAACAGTGTTGGAACTGGAACTTTATTATGGCTACATATCAGTCACCAGAGAAGGCTGAGCACGAGACCACAGAATTTTGAAGGAACTCACATTCTGTGCCATTGTTTCCAGAACTGACTGCAGATCCTCGTTTCCACTCACACAGCAGTCTTGAAACACAGATTTTTAAGGTTCTGTGACAAGTTTGGCTGCAACTTCCTATATTTATGCCTTAGGTTTTGGAACTGTAGTGTCTTCCTAAGTGAATCAGAGGTGCACTATACATCACAGGTTGTTATCCACATATCCGTGTGTGTTTTGGGTGCACACAAGGTTTCTTTAGCTTATACAAGCATGACCAAATATTGTCCATATTGGATTGTTTTTTAAGGAAACAGCGACTGTTTTGACAATAATAGTTCAATTTATCTGTGTTAGTCACATTATTTTCTCCTATGACCCATTGTGAGAGTTTATACTCTCTTCTTCAGGTGGAAAAGAGTGATATTTTGTTTCACGTGTACCAGCTGGATGCCGCTAGTTGTTTGTTTTGGTTTCATTTTGAATCTGTTCCAGTTCACAGAACCCTGCAATTCATTGTATTGTTGAGAACATTATTTTTGTTGAAGGCACCTATGAAGCATTTATAAAGCTGCAGCAATGATATTATCTACATCTACTACATCTACATTCATACTCCGCAATCCACCATATGGTGCGTTGTGGAGGGGACCTCATACCACAACTAACATCTTCTCTCCCTGTTCCATTCCCAAACAGAATGAGGGAAAAATGACTGCCTATATGCCTCTGTACGAGCCCTAATTTATCTTTGGGGGCTTTCCACAAAATGTAAGTTGGCGGCAGTAAAATTGTACTGCAGTCAGTCTCAAATGCTGGTTCTCTAAATTTCCTCAGTAGCAATTCACGAAAAGAACGCCTCCTTTCCTCCAGAGACTCCCACCCGAGTTCCTGATCATTTCCGTAACACTCACATGATAATCAAACCTACCAGTAACAAATCTAGCAGCCTGCCTCTGAATTGCTTTTACGTCCTCCTTCAATTCGACATGATAGGGATCCCAAACGCTCGAGCAGTACTCAAGAATACGTCGTATTAGTGTTTTACAAGCGGTCTCCTTTACAGATGAACCACATCTTCCCAAAATTCTACCAATGAACCGAAGACAACTATCCGCCTTCCCCACAACTGCCATTACATGCTTGTCCCACTTCATATCGCTCTGCAATGTTACTGCCAAATATTAAATCGACGTGACTGCATCAAGCACTACGCTACTAATGGAGTATTCAAACATTGCGGGATTCTTTTTCCTATTCATCTGCACTAATTTACGTTTATCTATATTTAGAGTTAGCTGCTATTCTTTACACCAATCACAAATCCTGTCCAAGTCATCTTGTATCCTCCTACAGTCACTCAACGACGACACCTTGCTGTACACCACAGCATCATCAGCAAACAGCCGCACATTGCTATCCACCCTAACCAAAAGATCATTTATGTAGATAGAAAGCAACAGCGGACCTACCACACTTCCCTGGGGCACTCCAGATGATACCTCACCTCCGATGAACACTCACCATAGAGGGCAATGTGCTGAGTTCTATTACTTAAGAAGTCTTCGAGCCATTCACATATCTGGGAACCAATCTCATATGCTCATACCTCAGTTAGGAGCCCACAGTGGGGCAGTAAGTCAAACGCTTTCTGGAAGTCAAGGAATATGGCATCCGTCTGATACCCTTCGTCCACGGTTCACAAGATATCATGTGAAGAGGCAGGTCGGCGCAGCTGGCAGCCCCCTGACTTACCTTGTTCTGCCCGGCGGCTCCCTGTCCCAGGATGGCAGCCAGAGCGGCGGCGTCATAACCCAGAGACTCCCCAGGAGCTCCCGGAGGTCCGGGCGGCCCGGGAGGTCCCGGCGGTCCGTGACGACCCTCTTCTCCAGGGGGACCCCTGGGCCCGGGAGGTCCGGAAATACCCTGCGGCCCTGGAGCTCCATCCCTTCCGGGTGTCCCTGGAAAAGCGTACAGGTGCAGGTTTATTTTATGAAATTTGCAGCGTCACAATAATTACTTGACAGCTAATACACTAGGGTAGAGTGGGACACTCTGAACCACAGGGCACAATCAATCAGGTAGCATAATTTCAGTGTAAGGTGGTAAATTATTTTTTCCTCTGTGCATATGTTGTCAGTACAGCTCTACCCACTGCCATTTGTTTTCTGCAGGATCTAGTTTCTGCCGTTAGTGTTGTACTGGTGATGAGTTAGTTTCGTGACAGTGAAGTAATTTTTGGAGACGTAGATAGACTGAATTTTGTTCAATCCTTTGTCTGCAAATTTTAAACAAGGTAAGTCATTGTAACAATATCAATACTGTATTTTAATGATATAGATCTTCAAATATTAACAATGTTCATACATAACTTCACATGAGCTCTGTTTGAAATATGTACTGTTGGGGCACATTAAACCAAGCTCTCTTGGGGCACAATGAGCCATGGTTCATTGTGCCCCAGGAATCTTTTAATTGTACTTTGTTTCCTTAGCATGGGTAAAAACATGTGTAGGTATTTAAGGCTTTTAAATTACAGACGTTCAGCATTCCTGTTTTATATTATCAGGCTTGAAGATGGTTCGTTCACACTGCAGGAAGACAGACAGAGGTAAAACTGACCATGATGTTATGCAAGAAGCTGTACAGGACGTTCTTAATAAGGGCATGGCAGTTGAGCACCTAAATCTCATTCAATATCTTACCCTACTCTTCGACGATATGTTCAAAACATTAAATGTCGTTCCCGTGAAAGATTAACAACAAACTATGACAATCGTAAGGTATTTTCTGTGAAGCAGGAGAATGAATTAGTGGAGTATTTGTTGCACTTTTCAAAGATATGATTTGGTGTTGACACTAAAACATGCAGGCGTTTAGCAAGTGAGCTGGCTTTCAAAAATGGTCTGAAATGTCCTGAGAACTGGATGGAGGGAATGGCTGGTGTAGACTGGTTCTTTGGGTTCATGAAACGAAATCCCAGTTTAAGTATCTGAACCCTAGAGGGCTGCAGCTTATCCAGAGCAATGTTCTTTAATCAATAAACAAAACACCAGTATACTAGGTGGGGAAGATTTTGAAACTGTAGGATGACACAGCAGACTATCAGGTATCATTTTTGAAAAAAACTGAAAAAATGGGAAGTAAAGGATGAAGCTATTGTTCCAGCTAGCAACATACTTTACATGCTCCCACGACCTGCTACTGATGGTGTGACAAAGAGACAAAAATCATATTTCAAATTTGGAATCAGCTTCAAGTCCATTGATGTTCGGTAATTCCAAAATAAGTTACGTGATTGTGTGACTAAGATTTTAATTATATGATTCACATGTGGAATATATGTAAACATTATGTTTAAAGTACATTTACACTTCCTTTGTATGCTAAATAGGTTCTTTCAATGAACCTGTTTAAAGTGGTTCAATGTACCCCACATGTGGGGCACAATAAATCATTTACCAAATTTTCTTCAAAGGCATGCAGCTAAAAAACAATTAATGCCAATACAGTCATATAAGGCCATTTGATACTTGAATGATTAAACTGTAACATCTGTAAATCACAACTCTGTGGTAAAATTATTGGATGAGTGACATGGAGAAATATTTTTTATGGTTCAATGTGCCCCATTCTCCCCTAATGGAAAAGTAGACAATGTCAGGAAATACAGTGTCAATTTTGATATGATGACAAGAGTACTCTACCTGGAAGTTAGTATACGCTTGTTGTTGTTGTGGTCTTCAGTCCTGGGACTGGTTTGATGCAGCTCTCCATGCTACTCTATCCTGTGCAAGCTTCTTCATCTCCCAGTACCTACTGCAGCCTACGTCCTTCTGAATCTGCTTAGTGTAGTCATCTCTTGGTCTCCCTCTACGATTTTTACCCTCCACGCTGCCCTCCAATATGAAGTTGGTGATCCCTTGATGCCTCAGAACATGTCCTACCAACGTATCCCTTCTTCTGGTCAAGTTGTGCCACAAACTTCTCTTCTCGCCTATCCGATTCAATACTTCCTCATTAGTTATGTGATCTATCCATCTAATCTTCAGCATTCTTCTGTAGCACCACATTTCGAAAGCTTCTATTCTCTTCTTGTCCAAACTATTTATCATCCATGATTCACTTCCATACATGACTACACTCCATACAAATACTTTCAGAACGCTTATAAGAGCAAAATATGTGAACCTCCAAAACTGATTTACATCAAGAAAGTGAAGTGCTACAGGATGGCATAGATAAAAGTAGTCTGAGTAAGTATAAAGGAAATGCAGTGAAATTACAGAACAAAGAGCTGAAATAGACTTATCATTTATTTACAAAGAAAAATACAGTTAAAAATACATTCATGTAAGATAACAAAAGGGAAGCAGTGGTTGGGAAGGGAGTGAGACAGGGTTGTAGTCTCTCCCCGATGTTATTCAATTTGTATATTGAGCAAGCAGTAACGGGAACAAAAGAAAAATTTGGAGTAGGCATTAAAATCGATGGAAAAGAAATAAAAATTTGGAGGTTCGCCGATGACATTGTAATTCTGTCAGAGACAGCAAAGGACTTGGAAGAGCAGTTGAACGGAATGGACAGTGTCTTGAAAGGAGGATATAAGATGAACATCAACAAAAGCAAAACAAGGATAATGCAATGTATTTGAATTCAGTCGGGTGAATCTGAGGGAATTAGATTAGGAAATGAGACACTTGAAGTAGTAAAGGAGATTTGCTATTTGGGGAGCAAAATAACTGATGATGGTCGAAGTAGAGAGGATATAAAATGTAGACTGGCAATGGCAAGGAAAGCGTTTCTGAAGAAGAGAAATTTGTTTACATTGAGTATAGATTTAAGTGTCAGGAAGTCGTTTCTGAAAGAATTTGTATGGAGCGTAGCCATGTATGGAAGTGAAACATGGACGATAAATAGTTTGGACAAGAAGATAATAGAAGCTTTTGAAATGTGGTGCTACAGAAGAATGCTGAAGATTACATGGGTTGATCACATAACTAATGAGAAGGTATTGAATAGGATTGGGGAGAAGAGAAGTTTATGGCACAAATTGACTGGTAGAAGGTATCGGTTGGTAGGACATGTTCTGAGCCATCAAGGGATTACCAATTTAGTATTGGAGGGTAGCGTGGAGGGAAGGAGACCAAGAGATCAATACACTAATCAGATTCAGAAGGATGTAGGTTGCAGTAGGTACTGGCAGATGAAGAAGCTTGCACAGGATAGAGTAGCATGGAGAGCTGCATCAATCCAGTCTCAGGGCTGAAGACCACAACAACAACAAAAACTGAAAGGGACCCGTATCAACTATACACTGCTGTGCACATCTGTGTTTTGTTCATGTGCCTGTCTGCCGGCGCTTTCCCGCTTGGTAAGTCTTGGAATCTTTGTTTTTAATATCTAAGCATATTCAGATACACTTGGCAAAAGTTTGGATACTGATGGTGGAAATTTCACAGTTGATGTCGTCTTTAAGTTCGTGTATTGTGTGTGGATTTGTTTCATAGACCTTGCTCTTTCAGTGTCACATGTTTTTATATCTGGTGAACATGGTGGCCATAAATGTTTGCTGACTGTTCGTTCCTCAGTGAAGACAGGGTGGACTCATCCTAGGGATACCCTAGACACGTGGCATTTTACCCCATCTTGCTGGAAGAAGCAGTATTGTCTTTCACTTTCAGTGAGCCGAGCACAAAATATATAAAAAATTTCCATATACGCAACCATGCTGAGCATACTGTCAAAAAATATCAGTTCAATATTGCACATCCCTGTTACAGCACATTGAACTCCGATTTTTTTCATCACGGAGTGATTGCTGACATACAGTGTTAGGGTTCTCTGTTCCCCAATACCTCGTGTTCTGTGAATTCACATGACCAGAAAGATGAAAGCATGCTTCATCACACATAATCTAATGGAAAGGGGCTAATGAGCCATTGTTGACGTTACTGAAAAGCCACATGCTGTTAACACGTTTCTGACTGTCACCATCCCGTAATTGGTGCACAACCATCTTGCAATATGGCTTCAAATTAAAGACTTTTCAAAAGCCAATGAGAGCTCTTCCTACTTATATGCACTTGCTGGGCCAATTACATGTAGACTTCTTTGAGCTCTGACTTATTCTATGGCGAATTACTGCAATAACTTCTGGTGTGCAAACTGAAGGAATTATTTGTTGTTCTACATTTTGTACAGATCTGTATGTGTGCCAGTTTTTATACAGACTCTGTATTGTTCTCTTTACCGGTAGTCCTCTATCCAGATACACATCTCTGAAAATTTCACTAGTTTTGTTAACTGAACCTGTTTTCACATACGCTTCACAGTTTCAATTCTTTATTCTATCGAGAAAGTCATTTTGCAGACTGCAAAGAGAGGCATCAAGCTTCATTCAAGCAATAAGCTGTAATATTGATAGCAGGATGTTAACAATCATTTATTGCATAAAACTGTCTATTTTCTACTTTTAACTGCACCATCCTGTACGTGTGTGCCAGTCGGTTGTAAGGTTGGATGACACAGTCAGAATGCACAGGATGGCAAAAAGGAACCATTGTGTTCGGATGTACCCATGACCACATTCAGAATGAACTTGCCAAATTTGTCAGTGTATCGATGTGGACTATCCACCATCTGTATGAGGAATGGGGAACCACTCACAGCCACGCAATGTGGTGTAATGGGAATGGATGTAAAAAAGTTAGTTTTAAACCTTACATGAACTACTGCTGTCAGTGAGTGGAGGTCACTCTCAACCAGTTTTCAGGGCATTACAAAGGCAACTAACTGTTATGGAAATTGGAAGTAGAGTTCTTCATTAAAGATCGTTGCTCACAGGAGCACATTGAGGTGTGTGTCTTCTATCAGGCAAACAACACAGAAACTGGATACTAGCTGACTGGAAATTTTTATTGGTATCTGATGAGCTGTGTTATCACCACTTTTCAAATTATTTGTAGGAAAAATCAAACAAAACCTGTAGTGTTTGGATACAGTATTACTAGTGTCCTTCTTGATACAGTCACATCATTTAAATATCTGAGTGTAATGTTGCAAAGGGATATGAAATGGAATGAGCATGTGAGGCCTGTGGTAGGGAAGGTGAAAGGTCAGCTTCGGTTTATTGGCAGAATTCTAGGAAAGTATGGTTCACCTGTAAAGGAATCCTCATAAGACCCTGGTGTGACCTATTCTTAAGTACTGCTCAAGCATTTGGGAACCATACCGATGGGATTAAAGGAAGATATCAAAGCAATTCAGAGGCAGGCGGCAAGATTTGTTACAGGTAGCTTTGAACAACATGTAAGTGTTACAGAGATGCTTCGGAAACTCAAATGGGATCCCTGGAAGGAAGATGACATTCTTTTCAAGGAACACTATTGAGAAAATTTAGAGAAACAGCATTTGAAACTGACTGCAGAACGATTCTGTTGCCTCAAACTTACATTGCGCATAAGAACCATGAACATAAGATATGAAAAATTAGGTTTCATACAGAGGCATACAGACTGCCTTTTTTGCTCCTTAGAACAGGAAAGGAAATGACATACAGGGTACCCTCCACCGTGCATTGTACAGTAGCTTGCAGAGTATCTATGTAGATCTGTAGATGTAGATGTGGATATGAGGTGCTGAACACACTGATGGCCGATTTAACACGATATGTGTGGGACGTGCAGTTTAGACCTAAGAAGGTTCTGTTATGCTTTCGAGCTGTTCTTCATATATTGACTTCAGCCAACTCATTCAGATTACCACAAACATGAATCAGATTAAAAGTGCATGCTGATTGGGACACAAACCTGGGACCCTCCTCTCTCATAGGCAAATTCTCTGCCAACCGAACTGTCATAGAATGACTCGTAACCTACTCTGTGTGACTCGTAACCTACCCTCACAACTTTACTTCTGCTGGTGTTTCTTACTTTCACAGCGCTAGCATTGTGGAAGAAAGAACATCACAGAAAAATGTATTAGCCACATCGCAGGAGAATATCTCCAGAATGAATTTTCGTTTTGCAACCGAGTGTGCAGTATTCCCGCAAGGTACACAGGGGAACTTCTGTGAAGTTTGGGAGGTAGGAGAAGAAATACTGACAGTAATGAAGCTGTGAGGGCAGAATGTAAGTCTTGCTTCAATAGTTCAGCCCTTAGAGCACTTGCCAGCAACAGAGAAACATCCCTGGTTCAAGTCCCAGTACAGCCAACTTTCGAATTGGAGTACATGCTGCTGTTGCCCTTTCTTCTACAGGGTTTTGACAAAAATGTGGAGACACCAAAAACACAACGCATTACCATGCCTAATACAACGTAAGAAACTCACTGAAATTCAAAGCAGCTTCTACTCATCTTCAAATGGATAATTACACATACTACGAGGGCTATCCACAAAGTACATTACGTTTTGGAATTAAAAATAAATAAAGTATTGGAAATTTTTTTATTATATACAGATGAAAGCCACACTTAAATACTACTTTTCTACATAGTTGCCATTTAAATTAAGGCAGTTATCGTAGCGATGGACAAGCTTGGAAATTCCTTTGTCGTAAAATTCTTGAAGCTGTGCGTCGTCATCAAAACGCTGCAAAGCAAACCACTTCTTCATTGCTAGGAATAAGTGGAAGTCACTCGATGCCAGGTCGGGACTGTACGGCGGATGAGGAAACAACTCCCACTTAAAAGATTCGAGAACTTCACGAGTGGCATTTGCCGTGTGGGCCCGGGCGTTGTCGTGAATCGGCAAGATTTTTGAGTCCAACTTTCCCCTGCGCTTGTTTTGTATTGCTCTTCTGAGGTTGTGCAGAGTTTTGCAATACCTTTGAGAGTTTATTGTAGTGCCTCTTTCCAGGAAAATATACAAAAATCACACCTTTTCTGTCCCAAAAGACAGTCCCCATCACCTTCCTTGCAACATTGTCTGCATGTATTTCTTGGGTTTTTGGGGGGAATTTGTGTGCCCCACTGCATTGACTGCAATTTTGTCTCACAGTTCACATGCTTAACCCATGTTTCGTCACCAGTAATGATGCAATCGAGTAATGAGTCGCCATCTTTCTCGTAAGCGTCCAAAAACGTTAACGCTGCAGCCATCGCTGATTTTTGTGAATCTCTGTCAAGATTTTTGGTATCCATCTTAACAAAACTTGTGGTAACCGAGCTTTTCAGTAATGATTTTGTGCAACAAACTTCGTGAAATTTGTGGAAAACTCATAGAGAGTTCCATTATTGTGAAATTACGGTTTTCACGGACCGCAGCATCGACTTTTTCTACAAGTTCGGCAGTCACTATGCTGGGTCTTCCACTTCGCTCTTCATCGTGAACGGTAGTTCGGCCATTTTTAAATTTTATGACCCATTGATGCACTCCACCTTCAGTGATTATGTTGTCCGCATACACTTCACAAAGCTGCTGATAGATTTCTATCGGTGTACAGTTTTTTGCAGTCAGAAACCTTATTACAGCACGCACTTCACACTTTGCAGCATTTTAAATTACTGCTGACATTTCAAACTGTCACAGTAACTCAAGGAGTACAGCACGAACCTCTCACTAGTACGGCAGGGTGCCGACTGAGCGGCGGAATGCCATGATACCAAGATGGCCGCGCTAGCCCCGCCCCTAACGGACACAAACGAAAATGTAATGTACTTTGTGGATAGCCTTCGTATATAGTTTTGAAGGCAATCGTATACCATTATTTCTGAAAAATATTGGCAAGTTCAGGTAGCGACAAAGAAGGTAGATAGCGATCATGCAGCCTTTCCTCAAAAAACATTAAAACCCAACTATATTTATTTATGAAAATTTAATTAACATACAAAATGTTACATAATTAGTCTAACACATATTAAAAAGAGTTGTCAGTATTATGAGAAGGAAAGTTGTTATTCACCATATAGCGGAGATGCTGAGTCGCAGATGGACACAACAAAAAGACTTTCACAATTAAAGCTTTTGGCCAGTGGCCTTCATCAACAACAGACACACACACACACACGCACACACACACACACACACACACACACACACACACACACACACACACATGCAAACACAACTCACACACATGACTGCAGTCTCAGGCAACTGAAATCACACTGGGGGCTGCAGCACCAGTGCATGATGGGAGTGGTGACTGTGTCAGGGTAAGAAGGAGGCTGGTGTGGGAAGGGGGAGGGATAGTATGGTGGGGATGGCATACACTGAAGTGCTGCAGGTTTGGCAGAGGGTAGGGGAGAGGTGCAGAGGGGGCAGGCAGCGGAAGTAGTGATAAAGGAGGCAAATAAATAAAAAGGCTGGGTGAGGTGGTGGAATGATGGCTGTGTAGTGCTGGAACGCGAGCAGGAACTCTCCTGGGGAGACTTACCAGACAGGATGAGAAAGAAAGACTGTGTGTTGGGGACTGCACCTGACGAGCTTCGAAAACCTGAGCACTTAAAGATGGAAGACAGAGTAAGACGCAAGACAGAGACTACTCCTAAGACAGTGTGCATGAATTAATGAGAGTGAAAAGCTATGTGCATTGTACATAAGAGAGGTGGGAGGGGATGGGGAAAAATACACAGGTCAGAAAATGAAAGATGTAGAAAATGAATATGAAGTGAAGAAAGGAGTAGTGACTCTGAGGAAATGCTTAGACAGAAAAAATTAACATAACTTAAGGCCAGGTGGGAGGTGAGAACTGAGGATGTGTTGTAGCACCAGTTCCCACCTGCAGAGTTCTGAGAAAGTAGTATCTAGGGTAGGAATCCAGATATCACATTTGGTGAAACAGGCACCGAGGTCATAACGGTGGTGTTGTAGAGCATGCTCTGCAGTAGGATATTGTTTGTTGCCACTATACACCCCCTCTGCCTATGCCCATTCATACTAACTGATAACTTGGTGGTAGTCATGTGTGGTGTCACAAGGCTTAGGCCTGTCCCACCCCTCATTAAATCGACCAAGACTTACACTAATAATTGTAAGAACAGTTATTATTATCATGTTCTTTAAGTTTGTTTTTGGGTTTTCAGAAATACTGTGGGAAGAAAGTTTATTTATGTTGCAGATAATGTGGAAGACGTTGCCCAACAATCACCACGAAAGTTTGACATAGCGGCAAGTGGGCGAGGAATAAAACGAACGCTGCAAACTACTGCGAGCCACGGAAGAGCCTGGGCCGCGAGGGCGTCGAGCTTCCTAGGTCATTGTTGCACAACGTCAAAGGAAGAGATATTCTGCTTTCTCTTTGAAAGCAGATCGATAGTGTCTTGAAAGGTTCATGTAAAACGTATAGGCGGGTAACACATTAGCTGGGACTCGATGCCTGTAATACTTCCACAGTTATTAAAAAGTTGTTAAATGGCAAAACCAATAGTTCATCATTTATATAGATAAAAAGTAGTAAAGATATAGGAAAGGAAGAATTGCGGCGTCAGAACGAAAAGTGATACATCGCTCAGCAACGAGGAAGGATGTAAACAGCGGGCATTACGTGGTGCAAACAAATCAACTGATAAAATAGTAAGTCTGTAATTAAGCATAAAGCCACGTAACACTGCACATGCCAATGTAAAAGGCCAAACAGTGTTCACATAATAGCTCATATATAACATGTGTTGTTTGACAGGTGGCACGCTCTTTGATAGTATATAATTAGCCAGTTACAGTGCTGGTAGAGTCTTCCCCTGACCTGCAGTTCTAGGTGACTTTTCTGAAACCTAGCCCTTTCCCTAAACCTATCAATTTCCCTTCCCTTCATCTCTCTTCCTTCCCCTTCAACCCTTCTGCTAAAAGCAAGAGCTACAAGCTTGCATAAGTAAAACCTCTTTTATATGTGTGTATGCGTGTTCTGCTGCTGATTGGGAGGTGATTTTTTAAATATTCAATAACATTATATTGTACAAATATTCAGTCAGACTTCGATAAGATATTAAAGTAGTGCAATGATTGACAGCTTGCTTTAAATGTTCAAAAATGTAAAATTGTACCCTTCACAAAATAAAAACAAACATAATATCCTATGAATAATGTTAGTGAGTCACAGTTTGAATCGGTAAACTCATAAAAATACTTGTCTGCAACACATAACAGGGACATGAAGTGAAACACTCACATAGACTTTGTCATGGGTAATGCAGGTAGCAGAATTTGATTTATTGGCAAAATACTACGCCATATTCAATCAGTCTGCAAACGAGATTGCTTACAAATCACTCATGCAACCCATCTTATTATATTGCTGGCGTGTGTGGAACTCATACCAGATACTGAATGTATACAGAGAAGGGCAGCACGAATGCTCACAGATCTGTTTGACCCATCGGAGAGTATCACAGAGATGTTGAAAGAACTGAACTGGCAGACTCTTGAAGACAGAAACAATCCCGAGAAATTCTACAAAGTTTCAAGAAACAGCTTTAAATGATGACTCTATGGATATAAAACAAATATACAACCACCTCCAACATATCGCTTCCATAGGGATTGTGAGGATTAGCTGCAGCAGGCACAGAGGCATTTGAATAGCTATTCTTCCCTCACTCCGTACATGAACGGAACAGGAGAAAGCCCTAAAAGCCAATACAGCAGGACAAACCCTCTGCCACGCACTTCAAAGAGCTTCTCAGAGTATACATATAGACATAGATGTATAAATTTTATTATTAAATGAGATACAGCAAGAATTTTTGCTATTTCTAGATCAAATTTCTAAATCAAATTAACTAACAATGACAGATGTGTAGATGATATAAAACACAGAGTGGCAATAACATCAAAATCTTTTCTGAAAAAAGTGAGATGTGGAGAAGTCTTTCGTGAAAGAATTTGTCCAGAGTGCAGCCTCGTATGCGAGTGAAATATCAAACAGACAAGAAGAGAATATGAGTGTTTCAAATGTGATGGTACAAAAAATTCTGAAGATTAGAAGGGTACGTCAGGAAATTAATGAAGAGGAATAGAATCAGGGGGGAAAGAAATTTATGGGACAACTTGAATAAAAGACACATTCTGAGGCATCAGGGAATTGTGACTTGCGAAATGTAGAGAAGATTGGGGGTGGGGGACAGGAGGTGTTTAAAAGTGTAGAGGGAAACCGAGGCTTGAATGCAGGAAGTAAATTAAATGGATGTAGACTGCAGCAGTTATGGAGAGATGAAGATGCTCGCACAGCATAGAGTATCGAGGAGAGACACATCAAACCAGTCTATGGACTGAAGACTGTGACAACGGCAATGTAAATAAAAGTTCAGTTACCTCACATTCCAAAAACATAAGCTCAAATTAAGGAAAGCTGAGGAAATGTGTAAGACAAATACATTGCTCTTGATAACAGGCAGACACTGCCTCTACTGGCTTACCTTTGGTTCCAGTTTCTCCATCCTTTCCTGGTGGTCCGGGAGGCCCAATCATTCCCTTGTCTCCAGGGGGGCCCTGAAAATCCACAGACACTTTAGTACAGAACTTCTGCAGCAATAAAATGTAAAACTATTTTTTTTTACTTCCAAAAGAATAATTAATTTGAGGTTATCTTCAGGAGGAAAAATTCAAGTATTATTAACAGACATTAAAAA